>NC_081557.1:31997349-32185950 GCF_022355385.1 Mustela nigripes
CTTTAAGAAAAAAATTCAAAATAGTATACAAGATATCTTGGCAACTTGAAAGACAAGCAACATGTTTTCTTAAGTATAGCGTCAAAAATTTTAAAATTTTAACCTATATCCAAACTCTGAGCTTCAGGTTTACCATGGAATACAAGCTTCATCAAAGATGATCCTATTTCCAATATCTCTTATACCTCCTGCATCAGTAGCTAAACAATGTGAACAAGCAGCTGAAATGCTTGCCATCACACCCTGAAAGTTGGACTTTCTCTAAATATCGTCATTTAAAAGTTCTCCAGTTGGTGTTATTTACTGTGGTCAGGCGATCAAATAGCAGGGTCTCTCACCTCAGGGACCCGGGGTGTAAATTAGAGAGAAAGCACAAGTGAACGGAGTTTGGTGGTCATTTGAGACCCTGATGGACATTTGTCTACCTCACAAAAGCCTCTGTACAATTGGGCTCAATTTGTCACAACTGACAGTTTCTGCTCTAAAGAGGCCCAGATCTGGAGTGGCACAGATGTTATAGTTTTCTCATTCCTCCGTTTGACACAGGGACGAAATTCACCCAGCAGAGTTAATCCTTCCAAGCAGTCTGCACAACCCCAAACAGGAACCTTTTCTCTTTTCTTCCTCTCTCGGCAGTGTTCTGGTCAGTTTCCTTAGGGAGAGAGAAGCCGCCCCCCTCTGCCACAGCCAGTTCGGAGCAGCAAGAGCCCTACAGGGACACAATCACCTCAGGAACCATTAGGATGGGGCTACAAAATGCCGGCTGAGAGAACTTCTCCACAGAAGTCTTTGACCTTCTGGAAGGCAGAGCCCAGCCTATCCATTGCTGTATCTCCTACCACAAAAGCCCAACTTGGTTGATCTCAGAATAGGCTGTCCATAAATGTTACATGAAATTGACCGAGGAGTTTGACATGTCACCTTATATGTCAATGAGCCCATCTAAAACCCCCCTTGCACTAGTTGCAAAGAAAGCCCAATTTGTAATCAGGTATCTACAGCAGGGTCCTAAGAAGGTACAACTGCAGTAGTTTCTAGTAGCAAAACTCAACAAATGCCCATGGTTTTTGTTCCCAGAAAAATGACGCAAGAAAACAAAAATGGTTGTGTAGGCACCTTGCAGAGAGTACAGTTTCCAAATAACTGTCTTAAGTGTAATTGAATCTGTCCTTTAACAACTCACAAATTATCTCCTGACAACTTGAAATAATAGACCTTTTTGTTAAAAGGAGAAAGCTTGTGGAGACCAAAGGTTAAACAGGTCTTTTCATCATGATAAATCACTGGTTAATGAGGTCACTATTGTTGGGTATTATGACCATTCCCTTTAATGCCATTACCTCCTGGTTGTAAAGCTGACACTACTAATGGTCTTCATTCTTTGAACTTCTCCACAATATTGACTGGCTTCTCGGAGCAGATGTTCCTTGGATGAGATTGCAAGAGGGACTACAATTCTTAATCATGGAAAGAGTTTCAGGCAAGCTAATGGAATCTAGGCGGTCTAGGCATTTGCAGAAAGGCAGTAAGAGGTAGCAGGAAAAAAAAAACAAGGACACAGCTTTAATTCTGGTATAATAACATCAATTTGCCACGAGGACCTGAGGCAATGTAATGTAGTAACTCGCACCCGAGAGCTGAATGAATGCTCATTAATTAGAAGTAAGGTGACAAGTGCAATTAATATTTGTTTCACTCCTTAAACATCACAATAGCATACACCGTCTCACTTATCCTTATGAAAACCCTGGAAGTTGCATACATTGCCACCACTTTTAGATAAAGGGGCTGAGATCCTGTAGAGAAATTATTTCCCTCGGTCCTGCAGATACCAGATGATAAGGAACACGAACTTCACGCTCTCCCATACAGCCATGGCTGCCAGGAGAAGAAACTAGCCAGTTATGCCCCAGACTGTGTAGTATCAACGACTACTCCAAACAGTTCCTTTACAAATGCCAAGTGCACAAGAGAGTAGTTCTTCTTTTGCATTTGATAAATGAACAGAAATACAACTAACTAATTTTCATAATAGAAAGATTTTAGAGATCAGTAGTGTAGGGAACACAGGCAGCTTAGCAACACTTGAAGTAAGGCAACAATGAATGTACCATCAATGTCAAATCTGTAGCAGCATTCTAGGGACAGAATGGCTTCCACGGCACATGTGCGATTTTAGAATCACAAAGATTCCTTTCCTTGTTGTTGTTGTGTTGTATTGTTTTGCTTTATTTTGTTTACCTGGGCCAAAGAATGAAAACATGAATAAATAATCCAGATAGGTTGCTAATATGAAGTCAAATATGTGTGATACCTTCAAAAGCCACACATGATTAGTATTGTGTAGACAAGAGATACAGAATTTTGGCATGAATTATATATATCCTATCCAACAACTACTGTCCACTGCCTTTGTTGGAGGAAACAGCAGCAAGGCAATTGTGGTCACCTGAGGGCTAGTAGGCACTTGAAAAATTTGAGTTAAACTGAAAAATATTTGTATGAATTTATACCATTTTTGTTTCATCAAAACTGGAAGCACTGAAAGAACTTAAATGCTTTACTCTTTGGGTTGCTAATAAAGAACTTTTCTCCTAGGGGAATGAATGTGGAATCACCAATGCTTGCTGCCTTTTCTCCCCTCGTAAGTAACTGTAACCACAGCTTAGGCAACCTTTGTTACTTCAACCCCAAGTCCAGCCGAAACAGCGTGGGTTTGCGTTGCTTTTGAGAGGACACTGAAGATTTGGGCTGGGGGGGAAGGGGGTGATAAAAGCAATTTTAGAAAAGGGAGAAGCAACAGAACCATCTGTATCCAGCATACTGGACTCTCACTAAAGACGAGGACTGTATTTTATTCACTTTTCTACCCAGCAGACAGAAAGCATTCGATACATGTCTACTGAATTAATTAAATAAATACATCAAGATACAAATGCATGAATGAAAATTTCACAGATACACTGTAGATAAGAGCTTAATGACTTTAGATTTTCTTTTCTAAAGCTGGCTCCCTTCAAGTACTTAATTTGTTATCACAATATCCATGGGTCAGTTAGGTGGAAAATCATCTTGTCTGTGTTGACAGATGAAGAAACAGGTCCACAGAGCAGGGAGCAAATGACATAAGAGTGAAATATTAATTTCAACAAGACTTTGCTCTATTTTTTTTTTTTTTTTATTGTGAAAGGGAAACCATCCAAAGGAAATCTGATCAAGGAAATGCAAGAGACAGTCTCGGTTGTGCATATGCCTGCAAAGAGGAAAGAGGTTTCCGTTCTAGGAAAAAGAGTTAAAATCTTCCCTTTTGCACAACAAAGAATGGAACATGGTATTGAAACATTGAGTTAATCTCCCAAGTGCTTTGTCTCTGCACCACCAAAGACACCGAAATGGGGGGAAATGCTGGATGTCTGGACTCTCATATCAAAGCCCTAATAATTAGCTCTTTTTCACTTTTTTAGAGAACACAACCCTGGAACCACAGGGGGGATTAGGCAAATGTTAATTAGTAGGGCTTAATGTCCAAACCAAAGCTCAGACCAGGCCTTTTCAGTGTTCAGATGAAATCTGAAAACAAGTCAGGAACACTTTGCAATGTTTCAAAATATATGAATACTAAGTCCTGTCTTGGTAAAATGGATATCCTGTTTAATTTCATTTTTCACCCATTTAGGTATCACAGAGAATCTAAATTGGAGATTAAACCCCATTCTTTTCCTTTCAGGGTTTGTACAGACTCAATCTCTAATTAACTTAAATAAGTAATTCCAAGAACCTCTGGACAAGTCAGTAGACAGAGACATGCTGGAAGTCTGGCAATTTACATATTGCTTGAACTCAACAACAATCCTGTATGGTGTTAGGTTTGGCTGGTATAATTACTCCTATTTTAGATGAAGGAACTGAGGGTCACAGGTAAAATGAGGCTAGGACATAACTACTAAAGAAAGACCCTTGCCTCTCTGCTTCAATGATTATGGGACTTCCCCTGTCAACAGCTCAGTTTGGTGGTCAGCAGAATGGGGTTTCCAATGTCTGCCGCTCCTTAAAATGCCTCCATCTAATCTGTGTGATAGTATGGAGGGGCCAGATAGCTTCAGCTGTAACTCCAGGGGTGATCAGCTCACAGGTTATCAACAGAGCACTACCCACGAGTGGTGAGCTAATGCTATCTCAGAAAAGATATACTCCAGAAAAGGCCAAGTCATTATTGATCGATAATTCACACTAACTAGCATAGGGAAGTCAAACAGGGGAACACTAGCAGTGGAGCAAACATCCTGTTAAACAGTATTATAAATGTCAGGAAATCAACTCTCTTTGGTAAAGTGAGAGGCAACCAAGTTTCAGGGATGGGCTAAAACAGGTTAGGGTTAGGGTTCCATCCCATGCTTTTGTGAACATGGTATAAGAACCTACTGAAACTATTTTCTGAACCCCGAAGGAATGTACCCATGGCTTGACCCCTAATTGGTCCTGCATTCAGCCATCGCTTTAGGAGGGTTTTTGATTGTGTGATGCCAACTAGAAGGCAGAGAACACTGCCCAGAAATGCTGCTGTGTCTGCTGCGGGTGAATCTTCCATATGCATGACTGTTGGAACATCTGACAGAACAGAGAGCTGGCGACTAATCAGGCTCTCAGGTCAGAGTATAGAAACCACACAGAACTGTTAGTAAATATCTATATGTGTCCAGAATTTAGCCTAAGACTTACCTACATTATAATCTTATAACATGATTTGGGAGAGAAACTAACTTACCCACCACTAACTACAACTATCTACCAAAATGAATCTGAGTTATTCATGACAACAGGCATTAGTGTGAGCCAGACATGGGTTCAAGTGCAGCTTTGCAAATCTGTCACTGGACCACAGTTGTGGTTTCCTCGGTGAGGCTTCTGGCTCTGTGCTTCTTTGATTGTACATGAGCTCTGGGTGAGGATTTCTGTTAAGGACCTAGACAGTTACTTCACTCTGCATTTTCATTTCCCCATCTACAAAATGCAGATAATAACTGTGTCTACCTCATAGCATTATCATGAAGAATAAAACAGATGATCATGAAAAATAAATAAAAGATGATTATGCAAAATTACATCAGTGATCATCACATAGTAAGTGCTCGCTACATGTGACCCACTGATTATTACTGTTATAATTTCAAAGATCCCAATTCTTTCACTTCATCCAAGACATGCTTTCTTCTGGAGGGAAACACTCCAGGAAAGAAGAGGTTCTGCGCGGATGAGATGCTAGCCTCTACTAGAAGGCTCAACCCTTAGTTTTCTGTGAGTTGAGTGATTCCCCCCTCTGCGAAAGTCAGCTGGCTGAGCTGCCATTCTGGCTAAAAGTCCTACAGACTATGGTGCCCCTGGTCCTTCTGTTTCCAACTGGAGGGCTTAGGAGAGAAGGGAAGCAGAGGTGGAGTTCAGGATGCAAAGGTACCCCTGAAGTGAGGTAGGTGAACACAAGAAAGCATATTACCCATTTAGCCTCCTTGGGTTTCTCCCCCAGTGCAGAAATTTATTGATAGGAAGAAGGCATTTCTTTAATCAATAAGTCATTTCAAACAATTGTAGCAGACATTTGCCATTGTTTTTGGTTAGTCAGCACCAACCTCCCTGTGTTTTGGGGAAACCGCCTCCATGGTCTCAGCATGAGCCCCAGCTCTACTTTCCACAGCAGAAAATGATGAGTCAGATATGCCCTCTGCTCACACGACCAGTGCTTCCATAGGGTCTCACACACCCAGGGGGTACACACGCCTGCAACAACATTGACATCCAAGATCCCCATGAGACTACTGCCATATCACGATTTTAGCGCTATTTCTTGCTGCTTCAATCTCTTTCTGAATCTGGTCCCCCAAGTTGCCCATTAATTTGGTGATCTACCTTGTTCTTTAAAGCATGTTCCTCTTTGGATTAAGTTTTCCAGAGATATTTTCTGTGGCTTACAGCTAAAAGCCCAGGCTGATTTACCAAACTATTATTGGGCACCCCTGATGCCCCAGTCATAGGAGCAAAACAGAAGAGAGCCAAATACCCTGAGAAGCTTGCCTTTGAGGAAGGGTAGAAGACAGGTACCCAATCCATCAGACCCTCCCTGATGCAGCCCTGTGATCACTTAGTGCCTACTCTGCCCATAACATTGCCTATTAACAGGATATACTCTGATCTTTAGATTCATTATATTCCTAGCATTTAGCACAGGGCTTGGCAGGGAGATGGGCTCAATATGTGTTTGCTGAAGGAGTGAATGAGGAAATGAAAAAATATATAATGTGTCACCAGGGGTCAGTCTTCCCCGATATTACTACGCTGATCCGATCATATAAGGAAGGCAGGATCAATGTTTTATTCTCTCCCTTTATTTATTTATTTAGAATAATGAGTTGGTGTTGTAGGATCTTCCCAAAGATTACACATGAAGTTCTGTTTTGGAATCTTTTGATTAGCACTTTGAATTAGGAATTTAAATATATTTAATGTGTTCAACCCAATGCTGTTATTAATATCATTGATACACAAATTGTGCCAGCTTTGGGCAGTAGAAGACTCTTCAAGTTGGCCCCACTAAACAGCTGCAGAAAATTTAATAATGCACTTGAAAGTCTGATCAGCAATTGTTTAAAACTTTTTGATTGTCTCTATTTTTCAACATTGAAGGTGGTTTTTTTTTTTTTTTTTCATTTAAGAAAGTTATAAAAATTGCTCTGTGTTCAGCCTGGTGAATGGTGCTTGTAAGTGTCCATATATGTGTCTCTCTTAGTGTCCTATCTTGCCTGATAGAGGGTCTTTCTCCCAGACACAGTCCTTTGCAGGCCACGGCAACCTGCAAGCATTGGGCAGTCCTTAACTGTATCTATGAAATGACACAGATGACAATCACACGGACACAATGAGACTAAGGTAGTGGTCCTGGGGTTGAAAGAGGTTTAATGAAACCAGGAGGCCATTAGACTGTGGTGGGCTCTAATGCCATGGCAGCCTACATAAGCAAACCAAGATCTAAGTCTATAAATACTTCAAGGTTATAGCATCAAAACCTAAGGACAACCAACTGGAAAGAATCAAGTAGGCTTTGAGCTAGAGCCAATCAAACAATTTCCTTGCTTTGCTTGCACCTCATTTCTAAAAGTCCTCACCCAGCTCCTGTTGGTGGAGGACTCCTAACCACCTCCGGTTCGGTGTAGCCAACTGGATGGAATCACTTCTTTCTCAGATAAACTCTTAAAGAAATTTTTAAAAAGATTTTATTTATTTATTTGACAGAGAGAGAGAGATCACAAGTAGGCAGAGAGGCAGGCAAAGAGAGAGAGAGGAAGCAGGCTCCCCACTGAGCAGAGAGCCCGATGCGGGGCTGGATCCCAGGACCCTGAGATCATGACCTGAGCCGAAGGCAGAGGCTTTAACCCACTGAGCCACCCAGGTGTCCCAACTCTTAAAATTTTTAATATGCCTCTGTTTACCTTTAAACAGGAAGAAATGATGATAGCCCTTCTGATAAGAGGAAATCAGGAAAAACTGGAGAGAGAGGGGTGACAGTTGACTCAGAACATGAAGCAAATGCACGGGATCGTGAGAAACGATGTAGGTAAGGCAATGAACAAAGGCGACCACAATGGTAGGGGAGCAGCGTGGGCAAGGGTCAAGGGTGAAATCTGGGGGAGCTCAGAGCCTGCTCAGCAGGAACCTGGAAGGCTAGGGGATCTACTGTGAAGGACAGAAAGCGCCCACCAGAGTACATGTAAGCATTTTTGCTTTTTCAAAGGACTTGTCTTAGGACGGAAGTCTTCCCTGTATAGTTGCCTTGTGTAGGTCTGGTTAATGTGGGCTCTTTCCTATTTTCTTTTGCCTCTGATTTGGGAGACAACTCTCCTGTACCCCCAATATGGATCACTCTCTCCTCAAAAAAGGTGAGTATATCAGTTTCATTTCCACGAAGACAGCCCACACTGCTGCAGCCCTGCCCACAAATGCAGAGAGCCCCAAGGTGAAGACCCAACTAAAGGCCAGGCAGGTTCTGCCAAGTCCCCCACTGCCTGCATGCAGTGCCCCCTAGCTGCGTGCCTCTGCTGAAGAATGTGGCTCTACAGGCTCCGCTCATTTATCGGGTTTCCAAGTGAAAGAAGTAAAATTTGTAAAAAAAAAAAAAAATGCTCATTTCATGTACGCCGATTAGCATAAAATCGTTCCTTTGTCTCAGCTGCTAAGAAGGACAATGGCTGGTGAGATTGTCCCTCTCCCTTCCTCTGTCCTGAGTACAGCAGGCCAGGCCACACAAAGACTGCAGCGCAGGGAACCAGGATCAGCCAGACTCGTAACTGTGAACACGAAGAGGAAGGTGCTCTGGCCTGGACCTCCTTCATCTCTAGACCCAAGAATAAAACAGGACCTGGACCCCTGGACGCGACAGAAAATACTCCTCCCTGAAATGCAGCTTCTGCTCTCATTCAGGAGTTGAAGGTTGAGACATCAGACACTTCATTTACTCATTTATTCTTTTACTGTTTCTGCACTGGCTTCTGTGCCCTAGACATTAAGTACTGATTTGTCCAGACCTTTGAGAAAGAGAAAGGAAACAGCAAATTAAGCCAAGGATTTTTCCAAAAATAACATGGAAAAATTCACCAGCCCTGTGATGTTGAGATCCAAATACACATATTCGATTCCCAAATGCACAATTTTTTCTATACTTTAATATCACTCAACTAGGGATAAGTCCTATAACCAGTAGCACCTGGAAATTCTAAATGGCAGGAGTTTTCCTTTCTTGGTGGTATATAAAATAATAGTGTGTATAGCAATTGAGGGTGTCTTGGATTGGGGGTGAATAAACCTCACAGTCAAAGTCAATGGTAAAACATTTGAAATCGATAAACAGAGAAAAAAGCCTGGTAATGGCAAACTCTGCCTGTCTAATAGGATTCCCTCCCCATCCCAATCCATCAAAGAAATATTCTCCAGTAGGCAGAATTTTGTTTTATCAATCTGAATATGAGACTGTATATGTAAAATTCCCTAAGAGCATCTGCTTCCCAGCAAAAGAACAGGAAACAGCATCAACTCTGGGCACACAGACTTGGTTCTAAATGTATTTCTGGTACTTACTATTCACTTTCCATTTGGAAGCCTCTCTCACATTATCTGGAAAAGGCAGACGACAACATTTCCTTCCCAGAAGTTGTGGGGTTAAATGACATAAAGTGTGGCACATAGGAGATGCTCAATAAATGCTACTTCTCTTTTTATTTAGAATTATGTGTTATACTTGACATAAGAGCTAAAAAGAAAGAAAGAAAGAAAAGAGCTTATTCAATCTGCAAAACATACCCATCAGGCAAGGAACTGGTAACCTGAACAAGGTCACACATCTGGTAAAGGAAACGTGGCTGGGTTTCCAAACAGTCTAGTTCCCTATTTTCTAGACGACAGCCAACTCTGTCAAAACCCTATCGCAGGCCCCAAGCCCCACACTCTGGTTCCTAAAGAGCCCCAACCCATTCAAAGGACGAAGCTCAGAATAAACAAACCCAGAGAATGACATTAAAATGGCTAGGCTCTTTATAAGACATTGATTGATTCTAGTGAACATCTGTGTGAGTTATTGTGTCAAAAATGCAGGGGTCATCATTAGCTCTGATATGATCCGATGCCTGTGACCCTCTTCCTCTGACGTCCTCTGGGGGCCACCAGTTCTGCCGACACAGCTGCCCTGCCACCCCAGTTTGAAGCTATATTGACACAGCCATTTTCATGGTAGGCCTGTTGTAAATTTGTTGTTACATGGTGCGTCTGCCCCAAATTGCACGGTGTACGTAAATTTTTGTGTGTGTGGCGGGCCTGGCACGGGGGTTGGGGGGGTACCGGGACTGAATGGAGCCTGTGATGGGGCAGCCCGCAGGAGACCTAACCCTGATAAATTGTTTACTTGTTAGCGATGGGGCTCAAGAGTGGGCCGGGGGCTGCAGGCTCAGCGGGACAGACGTAGAAGGTGGACCCACGCCAATTACTGGCCATTGTGGCGTCGCACCCCATGATTGACACCAATGTCTCCCCTCTCACCATGGGTCCTTTTACTATCCCAGACCCAACACAAGCCCCACTGTGCTAATACCATGGTGTCTTCAATTTCCTCTGCTGCCAGCGAAAATTAACCTAGGCCTCCGGCCTGCAGAAAACCTAAGGCCTTTATTTTATTACGCATTTTCCCCCAGTTTTTCAAGGATGAGTTAAAAAATAGAGGTTGCTAAGGCCAGTTGGGCAACAAAGGAAGCAAAGGGACAAACATTATCTTTGGATGACTGACTTCAAAGTTAATGATCTTCCCCACTGAATTGCGCCCTCCACTCCTCAATGAGGTCTACGCCATCAGATAAAGAAGCGCTTCTTTAATCCACGAACACTCCTTTGTCCCTTTGTGGCAAAATGATCATTTCATCAGTTTCGGGTACTCTCTGCCGGAGAGTTTTTAGCCTGAGTGATTCAGAGCAGGAGAGACAGAGAAGGGTATTTCTCTACTGCATTTTTCCTCAAGTGACGGCTGAATAACTATGCAAAAAAATTAAGGCATAATGACCCAGCAACAGTGACAAAACCTAATTAGTCACGGAGGCCACTGGGTAATGAGCCGCAAAACCCGGCTCTTGAGTGTGTAATAACTGTATTTTTCTCCATTTCTTCCCCTTTAGTCACAGCCTTGTGTGGCATTTTTAACAAACTAAAATGGCACCAGATGCAACAGGGTTCAGACATTTTAACTTGAATTAAGAAACCATATGTTCCGATAAGTCATGGTCTCTTCTTTCCCACAGACTAGGTCCTCCATCTGTGAGGTAACACTCTGGTGACAAGGGAACGATGGTCATTGGGATGAGAACCCCACAAAGATGACTGGGTGTTGGGGTTGGGAGTGGGGCCTCCAGAACCCTTCCGAGACAGAGGTTCCAGCCTACCTGGCAGGCTCGATATTCCAGATGTGAGGCAGACACACTCCCGGAGCACAGTTAGACTGAGAAGTTTAAGTAGGAAGAGAAGGCAGGAGGAGGCAGAGGTGGGAAGGATTCTGGGTCCAAACAAGAGAGTCTGGATTGCTGAGGAGTGCCTGTAACCATTTATGACAACATGAGCCACTTTTGAGTGGCTTATGGCACACATTAGCCACATCTGAGACTCACGAAAACCTTGGAGTATAGGATAGGCCTTCTCACCTCTATCTTTTTGAGGTAAGGCAACCCAGGATCAGTGAGGTTAGGAATTTGCCTATCATCCTGGTCAGAAATGCAGAAATCAAGATTGGAAGCCACATCTATAATGTTCCCTCTTTCTTGTCATTATTGTACTATTTATAATAATTTCCTCTTGGGGTGCCTGGGTGGCTCAAAGTGTCAAGCCTCTGCCTTCAGCTCAGGTCATGATCTCAGGGTCCTGGGATCCAGCCCTGCATCGGGCTCTCTGCTCAGTAGGGAGCCTGCTTCTCCCTCTCTCTGCCTACTTGTGATTTCTGTCAAAAAAAAAAAAAAATTCTAAATAATTTCCTCTTAAAATTAGAAAGATTTTAAAGATTAGATGACATATCACATAGTTTGGCATGATATGTCTCTTTGTTCTCCCCCCATGCCCCAGATCCAAAGTCAGTTAGGTAAAATGTCATTAATCCGTCATTTGAATTTTGAACAGGGCATCATCCAGGGTGTGCCCTTGGCCCCACTCTGGGTTTAAAGTGGGGGGCTTTGGATCCCAGCCCAGGGAGACACTGCCCGACAGTGTTAATGTGTGTTTCTCTTTTGCTTTCTGTGAATGTCGTCTTATTTCTGGCTGTCACCAACTACGGTGCTGTGACTGGGCTTATGAAACAGCAGGTATTATGATCTTTGTTCTCTGAGAGAGAGGAAGGCAGACTTTTCTTTTGTCCTCCTCCACACCTGGCAGACCAAGGAAAAGTCTCCCCTGGCTGAAACCAACCCTCCCTAGACTTCAGTAAGAACCTCATTTCCTCCGGAGCCTCTGACCATGGAATCCCATGAGGGCACCTTGAATGCGAAATCCCATGTGGAATATGGGGTATAGAATTACCCAAAGAATGCAGACACAGGTTTGGACAAAGGCCACTACCTCCTTGGGGAATTTTAAAACAGCATGCATTAAATAAAGAAAATCCAGCACCAATCTTTTCCCCTATAACAGGAACAACACATAAAATTTAAAACAACAACCCAAAAAACCAACCAACTAACCAACAAAACAAACAAACAAACAACAACAACAACAACAACAACAACAAAAAGGACCAGCTCTACCAGTCGGGTATTCACAAAGTATAAATACTTCTAACTCCCCATATAACTCTGACACAGCATGGCCTTGTGTCTGGGACTGTGCAGTGTGACAGTTCTTTGTGTCTCTAACCCAGGACCACCTGCATGATTTGCTGGGCCCAGGGCACGATAAAAATGTGGGGTCCCTTGTTCAAATATTAAGAATTTCAGGATGGCTAGAGGAGGGCATTCAACCTAGTGCAGGGCCGTCGCAAGCTCAGGATCCTGTGCGATGGCGCAGGTCAGGCCACCATGAAGCCGGCCCCTTGAAGAGAGCGACCGCGTCAGGATCAGGTAGGAAAGGCGCACCCTCGACCACCGTGAACAGAGAAGGCCGCCCCACGTTATTTTAGCTTCTCACTCAGAACTGCTCAAAGTTGACTCTTTCTTCTCTAAACTTTGAACTTGAGAAAGTCTACTTCGGCATCTCAGCAGTACTGTATGGAAAACGGGGAGTCTCACCGCGCAGACAATGCCATTTCTTCTTGACTCTTCTCCAAACTTTCATCTATTCTCGTCCCGGCAAGCTTGGCTGCTCTGTTCATTGGGCCTTTTCCTGCACTCAAGTCAAGTCATTATCCTCTTTTTATATACTGCACTTCGTGCCCTTGTGAACCTGTTGAAAAATCCTGAAAGAGAGTTGAAAAGTACCACTGGCTCCTAAAAATAGTGCTGACTAGAAGGCAGAAAGGGGGAACTCCGGTTTTATTCAGTGCTAAAGATAACACCACCAGAATGATAGACTCCTCCGAATTGTTTGTCCCCACTGGCCATTGTCCCCTGAGCACTGAATGAGCCTCTCAGCAGCTCATGAGGGCCTGTCACAGGTAGGCACCCAACAGGGATAATTCCCAGCCTATGCTTGACTGCCCCTTTATAGACACTCACTCATGGTTCTGAAAGGGCTCAGACACTGTTGAATAAACTCCTACTCGCTTCCATAAACTTTTTCTCCCACTGAATTTTCCGGGGATGTGAGCAGCTTCCCAGCCTCGCCGGAGGATGCTTCTGAATGCACTCCTGCTCTGAATCAAAGCCTGACAGCCAAGCCTCTTTCCAAAACAAGAGAGAAAAACAGGGCCGTTCGTCCCCAGGACGAATCTGTGCTTTCTCCTGCAGGTGAAGGCCAACTCCCAGTGGCTCAGGCCTTCTTCCTGTTCTTCTAATGAGTTTATTTATTTGGCTTGGAGGAGACTATTTCCCCTGCTCTGGAAGGAAAAAGCCTCTGTTTGTTGTCTGAGCCCTGTCTCTTCTGGTTTTGATAAAGAAGGGCAACCCCTGTAGGGCATTGAGACTCTGGGGGTGTCTTTGTCTTCAGAATGGCAAAGAAGAACATGCAGGAGCTTTGGAGCTGCACGAAGCTGGATTGGAATCCAAGCTCTACCTCTTACTAACCTGTGGAGCCGCAGGTCACATGCCTTTCTGAGCCACGGTTTTCTCAACTATAAAATGCAGCTAATAATAACCTATCTCACAGGCTCTTTTCTCCCAGAGGTTAAAATAGATCATGTATGTAAAACATTTAGTAAGATGTCCAGTAGGAGACAGAGCTCAGTAGAAAAGTCGACTTTATTATGATATTACTCTGTTTTTCTTATGGTATTCCTCGCATTTATCAGACTCAGGAGCCCTTTTAAGCCAGTCGCTGGCTTCTGAAGGACACTCCCCCACCTACCATTCAGAGACCTCTCAAGTGGCTTCTCAGTAAAGGAGACAATATTTCTTCCTTAATACTTATAACCCAACTCTTTAAAATGTCCTAGGTGGATACATGTTGTTATACTTGTGTTTTAAGGTCACTAAGGCAACAGGCATGAGAATACTCGGGAAGGAAATCATATGAGACTCTTATTACTGTTCTTTTTATTCTGTAGTCCTTGCTCACCTTCTGTTTCATTGGATGAAATAAACAAAGTGAATGCTTTACCCTCCCTTTGCCCCCACGTTTCCCTGGAACGTCACTGATACACACTATGCAAACCTCAAGGACATCCATCTCTGAGATCTCAATTTCTAAATGCCAAGTACTTCCTTGATAAAACCAGAAGTGATTTCATCTACATGCTGACTGGTGTGTGGATCTTTAAAAATCAGTAGGGCTGGGGGCTAGTGCGGAGGCTGCCCCACTGAGCCCATTAGTATTCTTTCTCTGATAAAGAATAAACGGGATGGCGCCTGATTCTCTTTGTTCCCCCTTTAGGATTAGTGCAAATCTCCCTGAGGCGAAGTACTACCAGGATTTCTGGGAAGTCAAACCAGCATGAAGCTTGGTCCTTGTCCTCCCAGGGTCACAGCCCTGCTTCTTGGTCCTCTTCTCTCCCAACGCTATAATGTTAACATCCCCTTTATTTTGAAATAGAGACATTATTGTACATGATATAATCTACTTACATATATAATTTAAAAAAAAAAACAAAAACTAACATATGCCCTATCCATATATAAAGGAAAAATAAAAAGAAAATAATTTATAATAAAACAACGTGTATTTTGATATGTGAATACGAGAGGTAGGTTACTCTACTGGTTTAAGAGAGGTCAGACGTTTTGGTCTACATATAGAATCATCGTCATAAAATCATAAACCATAAAATCATCAGCATAAAAGCTGACTCTAATGTAATGACTATACTATGTTGGAGACTCAAATACCACAGGCAGTGCTGTCATCAGTACCTGTAATTTTCTGAAATGGTGAAAAATTCTTGGCCAAAGACCAAGCAAAACAAAGTACAATCATTCCTTTTTTCTCCTCTTAAACAATGGTCACTGCACTCCTGGAAAATTCTCCACATGTTAAAATTGTACAGAGATTACTTGACGTCTATATTTAAAGCAGAGTTAGGTTTGAACCTTATGGATAATAATGAACAAGTTTTTAACTTTGGATGTCTCATGGAGCACGGAAGAGTCTTGTGGGCTATGGGATTAATTCTTCACTGCCTGAAACTGTCCTATGCATTGCCCCTGCACAGTAAGTAACAGTGATCCTCTCGATCAATGTGATGCTCAATCTGCACAGGCATACATTTCCAAAATTCCTCCTAGAGACAGGGCTACCCACTGAAGACCATTAGCTTAGAGTTCAATTGTGGGGGGAGTTTCACACCCCAAAAGCCAATCAGTAATATAAGCAATCATCTGTTAAGTTTCAAATCAGTCATTCAGAATAGACATCAGGTACTATGCAAAGGTGGGCAAGAAAACCATGGGTTCAAGTCATCGGGAAATTCTTTACAATCAAGCACGGTTTCAGAAGAAGTATAGATTTTGAAATCAGACAGCCCTGGGTTCAGAATCCCAACTTTGACATTATTCCCTGGGTGAATTTGGGTCAGTAATTTAACTTCTCCAATGCTTCTTCTGCTTGCCTTTAGAACGAGAGTAATAATACCTACTTTGGAAACTACAGAGAAAGAATTAAATGAGATTATATATTTAAAGTATGTAGGAGAATACCTAGTTCATGGCTGATGCCAAACAAATCTTAGCTGTCATTGGTATAAAGAGTCGCTTCAGCTGCCCCTTGAAGGATGGTGGGGGGGCTGGGGGGTGGAGAGGCAAGGTAGGCACAACATGAGCAAAGGCCTACAGGCAGAATTTGTATGGAGGGTTTTAGGGCAAAGTCAGGCTGGCAAACGGAGTGAGAGTGGGAGGCATGACTGGCAAGGTGGACACAGTTAAGTGTGTGAAACCTTGAATGCTTGACTAAGGAGGCTGTCGTTTATTCTTGTGGGCTAAGGGAGTCTATGAATGTGGAACAGCCTGAGACATCACCGGGGTTAGAGTCAATGGCAGACAAGTCCAGCAAGAGCTACAGCCTCTCTGCTCTAAACAGGGCTATTCTGTGCCACATGCTTCTCTCACTGCTCTACACCTCAGCTGACATGAATGGAGGTGGACTTGGGCTTGAGGGCAGCCTGTCCCTGACCTGTGACTTATCCTTAAAAAGCCTGCTAGCAAAACTGAGTTGAGCTAATCAGATTCTTCTTTGGAGAATTTGAAAAGAGTAAGATAATAGTTGCTAGAGATGAACAGAGAAATATCAGTGCAGACCTGGGGCCAGGGTATCCACTTAGACTATGGACACACTGAAACTGGGAAAAAGCCAGTTGACAGACAGCTAGATGACTGGCTCAGACATACATAAGAGAAGCAACAACATTATGAGAAACCACATCTCCCATAAGAGAGACCAAGAGAGTAGATACCTGTGGTACAGGTAGTTTTCTGGTTCTAATTTTGGTTTATGTACAACCTTACAAAAATTCCCCTTTCCTTAAGGTTAGTCAAGTGGATTTATGATCCCACATGCCCAGACTTCTCTAAGCACAGCAATGTTTATCACTTCTGAAGGCTCCTGGAAAAAAATGATTCCAATCCTTTTAAAAGCCTCATGCATATTAATATCTGAATTTTGGATGCAGTCTAGTTGTACAGGAATATGCCAAGTTACCATGTATGACACCATAACAAAAGCAAAGAATGGATTCTGATCAAAGAAGGTGATTATTAAGCTTTATGTTTAACTTCCCCTCTCACAACAAAAGTTCTACTAAAATTATCAAAGAAAATCAAATGTTAGGAGGAAAATCCATTTTCTCACTGGACCCTAGGGAATGGCGCCACCCACATGTCAACAATGTTAAGGAATTTCTGTAGATTACAGTGCAAGCAGTCCCATATTTCTGCAGGGACCAACAAGACGCCACGTGGGAAAAAAGACTGAGTCATAAAGGAAGAGACCCCTATGGAGCCCAGACAACAGTCCCTAGCATGCAGCTTTTCTGGCAGAAAAATCAATGAAGGGACAAATTCCAAGTTTTTTTTAAAGCTGTAAAAGGGCAGAGTGCTAGAATTCAAAAGGGATGAGGACTCTGCTGCAAGAGACCATACTGGCATGGATGGAAGGTCTGTCAAAATATACAGAAGAGCCTGCCAAATGTGGCTCCCAGCAAGAGCATCCCGCAAGTGAAAGAAAAGAATGGGTGAAGTTAATTCAGACAACTACATCCAAGGGAGAAACAACTCACACACGAAAAGTAAATATCCCTGCTTTGACACCTCTGGTGGCTGCTTCCTTCTGCTCCATGGTGAAGGTATCTCTGATCAGTGAAAGATCTCTGATCAGTGAAAGACAGACAGAGTTCATGGGTTGCCCTTCACAGCCATTCTCCTCCTCTTCCTAAGTAGTGAAAGGTTTAGCCGAGCGTACTGCTGCTTAGAATAAAAAGAGCATTTCCCAGTCTCCTTTGCAGTTAGGATTCAGTCATGTGACTAAGTTCTGGCCAATGGGATGTAAGTAAAAGTATCACATGGCAGCGTCCATCAGCCTCCCTTAGTCTCTTTTTCCTCCTTTCCTCCATCCTGCCACTGGGAATGTAAGTGGATGGCTGCAGCTATACGATGGGCCATGGGAATAAGGAATACACTTTATGGTGGCAAAACTACAAGGAGCCCGTGTCCCTGAGGACTTAGAGAGAGCTGCCTTACCAGTGTTAGACTGATTACATCCAGATTTCTACATAAGACATAAACAAATTTCTATCTCATTTAGAATACTGTTATTCCCTATGTCTGCTCCAGCCAAATCTAATTCTAACTGATTCAAAGAGTAAAAGTTTAGTAACTCAGGAGTGGGCACTTCCCCCTTCATCTGAGCTTAAAGAGTTATATAAACGTCACACAAAATTAATCATGGAACTTTAGATACCAGACAAAACTTTCCACTATAAAGATGAGCAAAAGGAGAGCACTCCTTGCATACACAGGAATATGCAGCAATTCAAAAGAAAGGAACCGAAAAGGGATGAGAAAATAGGGAGCCCTAAGAAGCAAAGGAGAACCTCAGAAACAATTCCAACTTGGACTGTCAATAAGCTCTAGAAGCTATTGCATCTATAAAACGGGACAACATCTGCAACAAAAAGAAACGAATCTATGTGGAGTACAGTTTTTGTAAATGAAAGGATGACTCCTGGATTTTAGAATGCAATATGCAACGAAGGCAATAAACAATAGATTGAGTACTGCAGAAAGCTGGGTGTCCCTGGCTGCTTGCATTGTACATTCTAAACTTTAAGTTCTCAAGCTGACAGCCTAGTTCACCCACTCTTCCCAGCATCTGACTTTGCTTATTTCACTACGAATATTAAATCTATTAGGTGTGAAATCTCTCTAGCTTTTCTCTATGCATCTACACCCAGTTCCTACCTGTCGGCACTCTGACCTAAAACCCCTTGAATCTAAGAGGAAAATGCATATCTTCCTGCTTTTAAGGCCAGTCTTTTTTTTTTTTTTTTAATTTTATTTATTTAGTTGACAGAGAGACATCACAAGTAGGCAGAGAGGCAAGCAGAGAGAGGCGCAGCAGGCTCCCTGCTGAGAGCCCAATTGGGAGGGGGGGAGCTCCATCCTAGGACTCTGAGATCATGACCTTAGCTGAAGGCAGAGGCTTTAACCCACTGAGCCACCCAGGCGCCCCAAGGCCAGTCTTTTTATCTCCATCCTTGATCACCCCCTTCTCTGATTTCTCTAAGATCAGAAATTTATTCTTCCTCTGTTCTCTACAGTATTACCTTTTCATTCTTTGCTGAGTCCTTCTGTGCTGATTACAAACACATTAAAATCGTCCATTTTTTTTAAAGATCCTGCAATTCCTTTTTCTCTCTTTTTTAAAGTAATCTCTACATCCAGTGTGGGGCTTGAGCTCACAACCCTGAAATCAAGAGTCACATGCTCTATTGACTGAGCCAGACAGGAGTCCCCAGAATCCTGCAATTTTTCATCCTCCACTAGTACCTCATCATCTATCATCTGTCCAGACATGGTCCCCAAAAGAATAGGAGACACACACTCTATTTTCTCACTTCCCAAGCACTGTTTCCTAAATAAGTTGTTAAATAAATTGATTTTCCTTGTTATAAAATATGTTAGTTGTAGAAACTTTGAAATATGTAAAATAACACATCAAAAAATCATCGATATATTTACAACTTAGTAACAATTACTGTGACTATTCTGGAAATTTTCCTGTGCACCTAGTCTTTATATAGTAGAATATAAAATCCAATCCTACTGTAATTATAGTTCTGTAGGCCTTTTCTCACTTTATGTAATACTTTGGAATTTTTCCATGCCATCTAATTTTCTGCAAAAATATATTCACTTAAAGACTTGTACACAGGGCGCCTGGGTGGCTCAGTGGGTTAAGCCGCTGCCTTCGGCTCAGGTCATGATCTCAGGGTCCTGGGATTGAGTCCTGAATCGGGCTCTCTGCTCAGCAGGGAGCCTGCTTCCTCCTCTCTCTCTGCCTGCCTCTCTGCCTACTTGTGATTTCTCTCTGTCAAATAAATAAATAAATAAAATCTTTAAAAAAAAAAAAAAAGACTTGTACACAAATGTTCATAGCAGCACTATTCACGATAGCCTAAAGGGGTAAATAACTCAAACAGCCATCAACTGATGAATGGCTAAACAAAATGTGTTATAGCCATACACTGGAATACTCTTCATGCATAGAAAGGAATGAAATACTGATACATGATACAACATGGATAAATCTTGAAACCATTACATTAAGTGAAAGAAAGAAGCTAGGCACAAAGGTAACATTGGATGATTCTAAATATATGAAATGACCAGAACAGGCAAATTCATTGAGACAGAAAGCAGATTAGCAGTTGTCGGGGGCTGGAGAGAGGAAGAATGGGGAGTAACGTTTAATGGGGAGGGAGTTTTCTTTCGGGATAAGGAAAATATTCTGGAACTAGATGATGGTAATGATGGCACAACATTGTGAATATAATAAATGCCATGGAATCATGTATCTTAAGAGGATTAAAATGGTCTATTTTAAGGTTATATGTGTTTTACCACAATTTAAAAAATTATGTTAGATAATTACAAACAATTACATTGCATGGCCATGGCGTAATTTATTTAATAATCTTTTTATTATACAATATTCAAGTTTTGCCTTTTTTAAAAAAAGATTTTACTTATTTATTTGAGAGAGAGAGAGAGAGAGAACATGTACATAGGGCAGGGGAAGAAGGAGACTCCCTGCTAAGCAGGGAACCCTACGTGGTGATTGATTTTAGGACCCTGGGATCACGACCTGAGCCAAAGGGAGACGCTCAACCAAGTGAGTCACGAGGCAGCCCTAAATTTTGCTTTTAACTCAATATTACAGTAAAGTTATTTTATGATTAATCTGACTCAGATTGTGATAAGTGACAGTTGGCTTGGTACACATTTTTAAAATTAGGTTACAGAAGTACTAATCTATTCCTAGTACTCTAGGCATTTTAGTCAGAAATAAGTCCTCAATTTTACTGTGCACCTTTTCAACATCCATTTTTTTAGTTATATTTTTTTCTTGTTTTGCCATAATATATTTTACTTATATATTTTCTTAGAGCAGACTATTCTTGCATTCCTGTTACATATTTTACTTGGTCAAAAGGTAATTCTACCGAATTCTGTGTAGTAGCATTAAAAAAAAATTCTTCCACACATATTCACAAATGAAATTTACAGCAATGTTTCCACGCTGGTGTCTTAGAGTATCTGCAGAACATCAAATACATTTGGAAAACATTTGGGGGGATGCCTTCAAAAGGGTTTCTTTATAGCAGAGATCCTCAGAGGCTGTAATATGCAAACATGTCCTATGAATCTCCAGGGGAAAGATATTAGAATTTCCCACATCTATCTGACCTTAGAACACATTTTTCAGGTCACAAGTATTACTAGAACAGTGTTCCATCATGGGGAAGTGTGTTGCATGCAATACCATTGGGAAATTCCAGCTGCATTTTTCTTGTGGTCTAAAATTGAGTATATTAATACTTTGTTTACTTCATAAACTAAAGTTGGACATCTCTTTATCGTTTTCTGTGCTCTGAAACATATGTTTTCTTTCTCTGTTTGTCAATCTGATTTTGCAGAGGCTTGTCGTTTTTATTCATTTTATCTAAGAACTACTACTGGATAACTGTAAATTCAGTCTCTCTCTCTCTAATCTAGTCACTTCTGTTCTCATCTGCATTATTTCCTGCTGTATCCTCTAGTAGCCTATCAGGAAAATAGAAACCACGACAGTAATGTGAACAGAGAGAATGTATCACAAGGAATCAGTGAAATAAGTATGCAAGGACTTACGGGGCAGAGGAGTCTCTGAGGTGGCACAGAGCCACTAAATACAAACATAGCTGCCAGTCCCCAGAGGGAGCAAAGGAGAAGTTTGAGGTTTTAGGACCTGGAGTCTTAGAGGAGGCAGCTCTGGGAACTTAGGACCTGGTGTCTGAGGAAGAGCTGCTATCTGCTACTGCGAGGTTCTTTGAGAAGGTATGAGGAGGCTGGCTTGGGGAGTGTGGACATAAGCAGGAAATGCGACACACTGCAGCTGCCATGCCGAAGAACTGTTTGTTGTGAGGTGACAGGGAGAGAAGTTGTGATATATTTATATGATATAGATCATATATACATATGCCATATCTTCTTTATTCATCTATTGATGGATACTTGAGTTGCTTCTATATCTCAGTGATTATAAATAATACTGCAACACAGGAATGCATATAACTTTTCAAACTAGTGTTTTTGTTTTCTTTGGGTAAATACCCAGTAGTAGAATTACTGGGTCATAGTGTATTAATTTTTAATTTTTTAAGGAACCTCCTTACTGTTTTTCATAATGGCTTCATTAACATTCCTGCCAACAGTGCACAAGGGTTCCTTTTCCTCCACATCCTTGCCATTACTTCTTTCTTGTGTTTTGATTCTAACCATTCTGACAGGTGTGAGGTGATCTCTTGTTGTGGTTTTGATTTGCAATTTCCTGATGATATGTGATGTTGAGTATCTTTTCATGTGTCTTTTGGCCATTTGTATGTCATCTTTGGAAAAATGTCTATTCAGATCTTCTGCCCATTTTTTAATCAGACTGGTTTTTTTTGTTTTGTTTTGTTTTTTTCTGGTGTTGAGCTGTGTCAGTTCCTTGTACAGTTTTCAAGTTTCTTCACAAACTCTTCCAAAAAAAGAAAAGGAAGGAAAGCTTCCAAGTTCATTCTGCAAGGTTAGCATTAACCTGATACCAAAACCAGATACAGACAGTACTCCCAAAAAAGAACTAGAGGCTAGTATCTTTGATGAATATACATGCAAAAATCCTCAACAAAATATTAGGAAACTGAATCCAACAATACATTAAAATATCATTCACCACAACCAACTGCCATATATTCCAGGGTTACAAGGGTACTTTAATATTCACAAATCATTCAGTGTGATATAGCACATTAACAAGAGAAAGGATAAAAGCCATATGATCAACTCAATAGATTCAGAAAAAGCATATGACAAAATACATCATTCGTAATAAAACTCTCAACAAAGTAGTTTTAGGGGAAAACATACTTCAATATAATAAAGGCCATATATGAAAAACCTGCAGCGAATATCATACTCAACAGGGAAAAACCAAGAGCTTTTCCTCTAAGATAAGGAACAAGACAAGGATGTCCTTCCCTCTTACCACTTTTATTCAACAAAGTACTGGAAGTCCTAGCCACAGCAATCAGACAAGAAGGAGGAAGAGGAGGTGGAGGAGAAACAAAAGCATCCAAATTGGTAAGGAGAAATAAAACTTTCCCTAGTTGCAGATGACATGATACTAAATAAAGAAACTCTAAGGACTCCACCAAAAAACTTCTAAAACTGATCAATGAATTTAGTAAAGTTGTGGAATACGAAATTAATATACAGAAAGCTGTTGCACTTCTATACACTAATAGCGAAGTGACAGAGAAATTAAGAAATAATCCCATTTGCAATTGCACCAAAAAGAATAAAATATCTAGGAATAGACTTAACCAAGGAGGTAAAAGACCTGTACTCTGAAAATTCACTCTTTTAAAGTATACAATTCAGTGATTTTTTTTTAGTATATTCATCATGTTGTGCAACCATCACTTCTATCTAATTCTAGAAATTTTTCATCATTCCAAAAAGAAACCTCGTGCCTATTACTAACAGTCACTCTGCATTCCTCACTGCCCCAACCCATGGCAACCATTAATGTCCTATCTCTATAGGTTTACCTATTTTGCACATTTCATATAAATGGAATGATCCAACATATGACCTTCTTTATCTGGCTTCTTGGTGTAATGTTTTCAAGGTTCATTCATGTTATAGCATGAATTCAGTACTTCATTCTTTTCCTTGCTGAATAATATTCCATTATGTGAATCTACCACATTTTATTATTCATTCATCAACTGATGGACATTTGGCTGTTAACATTTTTTTAAAAAAATTATGAATATTTCTACTATGAATATTCATTACAAGTTTTTGTGAGAACAATTCTGTTGAATATATAATCTTTCATTTATTCTTAAACACATGTTCTGTTTAATTATTAGTTATATTTAAAAGCTGATACCTTTACACCAAAGAAGCAAAGGATCTCTATTCAGAAAATTACAGAATACTCATGAAAGAAATTGAGGAAGATATGAAGAAATGGAAAAATGTTCCATGCTCATGGATTAGAAGAACAAATACTGTTAAAATGTCTATGCTACCCAGAGCAATCTATACAATCAATGCAATCCCTATCAAAATACCATCAACTTTTTTCACAGAGCTGGAACAAATAATCCTGAAATTTTTATGGAACCAGAGAAGACCCCAAATAGCGAAGGAATGTTGAAAAAGAAAATCGAAACTGGTGGCATCACAATTCCAGACTTCAAGCTCTATTACAAAACTGTATTCATCAAGACAGTATGGTACTGGCACAAAAAACAGATGCATAGATTAATGGAAGGAAATAGAGAACCCAGAAATGGACCCTCAACTTTATGGTCAACTAATCTTCAACAAAGCAGTAAAGAATATCCAATGGATAAAAAGACAATCTCTTCAACAAAATGGTGTTGGGAAAATTGGACAGCTACTTGCAGAAGAATGAAACTGGACCATTTTCTTACACCATACACAACAATAGACTCAAAATGGATGAAAGACCTAAATCTAAGACAGGAATCCATAAAAATCCTAGAAGAGAACACAGGCAGCAACCTCTGTGACCTTGGCCACGGCAGCTTCTTGCTAGACACATCTCCAAAGGCAGGAGAAACAAAGGCAAAAATGAACCATTGGGACTTCATCAAAATACAAAGCTTTTGCACAGCAAAGGAAACAGTTGACAAAAACAAAAGACAGCTGACAGAATGGGAGAAGATATTTGCAAATGACATATCAGATATGGATCAGTATCAGATATTATCAGATATGACATATCAGATAAAGGATTAGTATAAAATCAATAAAGAAATCAACCTCAACACCCCAAAAACAAATAATACAGTCAAGAAATGGGCAGAAGACATGAACAAACATTTCTCCAATAAGACATCCAAATGGCCAACAGACATATGAAAAACTGCTCCACATCACTTGGCATCAGGGAAATACAAATCAAAATCACAATAAGATACCACCTCCCATTAGTCAAAACGGCTAAAATCAACAAGTCAGGGTAACAACAGATGTTGAGGAGGATGCGGAGAAAGGTGAACCCTCTTACACTGCTGGTGGGAGTGCAAGCTGGTTCAGACACTCTGGAAAACAGCATGGAGGTTCTTCAAAAAGTTGAACAAAGAGTTACCCTATAACTCAACAATTGCTCTACTTACCCCAAAGATACAAATGTAATGATCTGAAGGGGCACCTGCACCCCAGTGTTTATAGCAGCAATGGCAAACTATGGAAAGAGCCCAGATGTCCATTGACAGAAGGATGGATAAAGAAGATGTGGTATGTATATATATACAATAGAATACTATCTAGCCATTAAAAAAATGAAATCTTGTCATTTGCAATGATGTGGCTGGAACTAGAGGGTATTATGCTAAGTGAAATAAGTCAATCAGAGAAAGACAATTTTCATATGATCTCACTCATATGTGGAATTTAAGAAGCAAAATGGAGGATCATAGGAGAAGAGAAGAAAAAAAGTAAAACAAGACAACATCAGAGAGGGAGACAAACCATAAGAAACACTTAATCATAGGAAACAAACTGAGGGTTGTTGGAGGGGAGGGAGGTGGGGGGATGGGGTCACTGCATGATGGACATTAAGAGGGACACACGATGTGATGAGCACTGGGTATTATATAAGACTGATGAAACACTGACCTCTACCTCTGAAACCGGTAATATGCTATATGTTAATTGACTGAATTTATTTATTTATTTATTTTTTAAAAGATTTTATTTATTTGACAGAGAGAAATCAATAGTAGATGGAGAGGCAGGCAGAGAGAGAGGAGGAAACAGGCTCCCTGCTGAGCAGAGAGCCCGATGCGGGACTCGATCCCAGGACCCTGAGATCATGACCTGAGCCGAAGGCAGCGGCTCAACCCACTGAGCCACCCAGACGCCCCCTAATTGACTGAATTTAAATTAAAAAAAATTTTTTTTTTAAAGCTGATACTTTTAAGCTTAGTAGTCTTGCTCCAGATACAGACTTTTCATATCCAGTAGTGTTTGATATTCAGTGTTTTCACTAATGCCACTTTAAATATTTCATTTATTTATTTACTTTAGAGAGAGGGAGTGCTCACATGCACATGAATGGGAGAAGGGGCAAGGGGAGGGACAGAGAAGAAAGGGTAGAGGGGAAGAGAGGGGTTTGAGCCATCTTTATACACTGAGCACAGAGCTGGATGTGGGACTCTATCCCATGACCCCAAGATCATGATCAGAACTGAAACCAAGTCAGAAGCTCAATCGACTGAGCCACCCAGGCACCCCTTACTAATGACACTCTCTAAAGAATTATTAAAGTTTTAATTTTTTTCTTTCACTCACTTGCTTTTTAAAAAGTTGAATATTTCAACTTTTGTTTCAATTATAGAGGGCACTTAATGCTATTAAAATGTGTTGAGCTTTTCTTTGTGGCCTAATATATTTTCAATGTTTTATACAATCCATGGATGCTTAAAAGGCTTTGTTACACACATTTTAAAAAATTATATTTTGTGTACTATCCTTTTTGTCTACTTGATATCAGATAATGATAATCATATCTTTCATAATAATTTTGTCTCTCTCAATTTCTCTTTATGTTTCATACAATTTTGGCTTTATATGTTTTTGGTACTTCATTAGTTGACTCATAAAAGTCCTATGAATTCTCTCTTGTGAATTTAACTTACAATCAATATAAATTCAAACTATTTATTTTATTAATGATTTTCTTTTACCCTGAGCACACTCCAGACAAGAGAGTTTGTATGCTTTTTCTAATTACCTTTTCTAGCTAGATTCCTTTGCAATTGTTTTCAGTATTAATACTGAACTGTTTATTATGACAATCATTCAGCATTGATTCTAAGTTTAATTTTGTCCCAAAATATTGCATGTACTGTCCCACACAGAGTGTCTAAAAGGTAAATTATTTATTCTTTGAGGAAAAAATAGTGGAGTGACAATATTTGGACAATGTCTGCCTAATAAAAACCAAAAATGCCAAATATTTATTGAGCATTATCTACAGCTAAGATCTGTCACAAAAATCCTACTTGGATTACATAGTCCTCGCTAAAAGATGGTGATCTTGACCACTTTGTTCCCTGACTCTACACCCCTCACCACCATATATCTTTCTTTGGCAGTGTCTCTTTCCATACCCTGCTGGAAAATCAGGTTCATACAATGTGTCATCCTTTCCTTGCCACAGCTGATGGGAACAAGTCTAGACATCTGACCCAGGGCATCCACCTATAGACTAAGCTGAATCCCTTCTATATTTTGACCTAGAGACCCAAAGACATTAGAGAGTTGTAGGCACTTGGGTGACACATTTATGTGGAGTTCGCTGGGCATTCACCTCCACAACCACATGAATGTTGACAAAGGAGTCTGTGGAAAATTGAGCAAAATGAGAGAAGTAGTGTCAGAGATCACATGTCTTCCAGAGGAGAGAGAGATGGAAAGACAGCTGTCTGATCACCAGTTCCTATGGAGTTAATTGTACTTCCTATATTTTGTTACTGTGAGATTTCCTTGCCTCCTTTTTATAATCTCCCTTTACCTTCCACTAGTTTTGGTGGCCTTCTGTTTCTTGGATGAGCTCTGATTAAAATGGGGCCCAGATTAGATGCACATTTATCTAGGTGAGACACTGTTGCAGAATGGATTTTCCAAAGAGGGACACAGTAATATCTCCTATACAATATACTCTCCTGGAACCCTGCCATTCTCAGATAAAAGGTGAAATCTATATCCTCTCCCACTCAGTATAGGTGGGTCTTGGTGACTGCTTTGACTAATACTGTGCTATGGAAATGACATTATGTGAATTCCAAGGCTAGGTCATCAAAATGTCTTGTCTTCTCAGGATACTTGCTCTTGGAACCCAACTCTATGCTGTGAGGAACCTGAAGCAATTAGTGGAGAGGTGCATGGAAAGGACCATGGAAGGTCCCAGCCCACAGCCCCCGCTGCGCTCTCCTCTAACAACCAGCATCGACTTACCAGCCAAGAGAAGGAGCCATTGTGAAAGTGGATCTTCCAGACCTGAGCTAAGCAGCCCAGGCTGATACCACATGAAGCACGGATGGAGCTGTTCCTAATTGCAGATTCTTGAGTAAAATAAATGATCATTGTTGTTTTAAGCCACAAAGTACAGGGACTTTTTCCTCCCCTTAGGAACAGATGAGGGACATAAATAACACATTAAGCCACAGTCATTCATTAATACACAGTTTCTCCTTAACAGGGATCTAGCAAAAGGGACACAGAGAGGGACGCCTAGGTGGCTCAGTCGGTTAAGCTGCTGCCTTTGGCTCAGGTCATGATCCCAGAGTCTTGGAACTGAGTCCCACGTCCAGCTCCTTGCTCGGCTGGGAGCCTGCTTCTCTCTCTGCCTCTGCCTGCCACTCTGCCTACTTGTGTGTGCTCGTGCTCGCTCTCTTTCTCCGACAAATAAATAAATAAATAAATAAATAAAAATCTTTTTCCTAATGAAAGGGGACATAGAGAAGGAGGCTGTAGGATGGGGAGGCAGAGAACAAACAAAGAGACAAAAAGCCACGTTATAGGTGCCCACAAGGAGTGCACGTGGATACCTAAAGGGCAGTTTAGCAAAGAAGTGGTTGGAAAGGGAAGAAGGACTGGAGAAGAGAAGGACTTCTCATCAGCAGACGTCCCATGAGTGGCTTGGAGGACATGAAGGAGGTGGTGATGGGAAGTGTGAGGCTGACCTGAATTGTCAACTCCTACAGGGTGTGCCCCCAGCCCTTCTCATTCATTACTGTACCCACAGAGGGCGGCACAATGTCACTTGCATAGTAGGTTCTTGATAAATGTTTTAAATTAACTTTAAGGAATGGAAATTTTATAGGGCTCTAGTCATAATATTTGCTTGTAAAGAAGAGAAACCCCACCAAATTAGTTTAAGTAAAAGTGAGTTTAGCATGATGATAAAAGGGAACGTTCTATAATCAAATTGCAGAAGTATAGCAGGGTCCCAAAAGAACAGAAAAAATATCCAGTTTCCCCTTTACCTGGAGCCATGTGAATCTCTCCCTTGGGCTTCTTTGTCCATATCTCCTCTACTCTCCCTCTGTAAATTACTCTCCTCTGTCAAGCTTTTAGTTTTTATTCTCCCCAGATTCTACCTGCATGAGGTTTGGGATGGCCATACTGGCTACCCCACAAGCGTACAGCTCTAATGACCAGCAATGAAGACTGGCTCAATCTCTGCCTCAATTTTCAACTCCCAGGAGAGAAACTCTCAATAGCTCATCTTGGCCCACGTGTCTGCAGCAGTCTAAGTAGTTGTGACCTGGCAGGATTCATGCGGTTCTTTGAGTTTCCACTTCTAAATTGTGAGTGAGCCAGATTTCCTAAGACAGGGCCTTGCTGGGAGAGGGGGGAGTGGTGATGCTGTGACATGGATAAGCACAGAGTTAAGGGGATTGCTTTCCATCCTTAAAGGCTTTGGGCCATAGTCCATGGTGCTAAGAAAATGGGTTTAGGATCTAAAACCACCATAGCCATAGAAATACCATCAGCAAGCTTTTAATAATTGGCATCACCTCTATACTACGCATGGTCACTCTCAGCCTATTAGGGCCTATAACCAGCCAATGATTAGTGGCCCTCCCTAACGATGAAGTGCAAACAGTAATCCCCTTTCTAAACTTTCCAGGACTCCAACCTTCTAACAACATGTGTAGAAGGACATAGGAATGTTACTTTGGATCACTCTCCTGTGTTGAGGCAGAAAAGAGAAGAGTCAATTTCTGCAGAGGACCCACATAAGGCTGATGGTCTGGAAGGGTCTTCAGATTCTGCACAGATCCCCTAGTGGCCTGAGGGGGAGGTAGCGCCCACGCTCTCATCTGATTTTCGAGGAGCAGCTCACAATAAAGAGAATCTGGTTAATTATTTTTTACTCTTTGGGCCACAAGCAAAAGTCAGACCTAGAAAAAGAATGACCTAATAATATGCTACATTTTAATCCCTGCTTGCACACATTTTTCAGATAAAAGGTGATCAAAATGCAAATGGAACAGTTTTTAAAAACTGCACTTCCATCATTCTGGTATTCTGTTCTGTGTTTTAATTAGTGTGATGATAGAAACCTCAAAAGCCATCATGTGGACTAAATGGACAAAACGATTTATGAGTGAAAGCCCCCCAATGCCAAATTTATATCATATTAGTTTTTAAAATGCCTATACATAATTGATTTTTGTTTCCTAAACACACACAAAAACCCCCCAAAAACCAGAGAAACTCCATTTCTTGCATCAAAATACTTTTTTAAAAAATTCTTTTTTCAATCTTTGAAGATCTAGGCTGTTGGTAAACCGAGAGTTGCCTGGTTGACTGACAGTATCTGTCAAAGGCAATGAACTCCACTTCAACGTTGCCTTTATGCTGGTGTGTCAAGTTGTTCAACTGTGACCCTTCCATCTGTTCCAGCTAATCTGAAAGTCATTTAGACCTGCTTCCCCATTCATTTGAAACACAGCACATTCTCCTGTTAACACACATATGCAAAGCTGTCTGCTGTCAGCAACCTTCAGGGTTTTTTTTTGAAAAGTCTCACTTACAACATCTGTATAAACATTTACACAACAGAAAATCCATTTGTTGACTATTAATGCCTCCCTAACTAAATTTTTTTCAGACATTTCTAAGTATAGGGTCATTCTGAACAGACATTGAGCAGTTTACTTCCCCAATTTACTTTTTAAGCAGGAATGATCCCTTGATGTTGACATGTCAAAAAAATCTTTGTGTTGTATCTTAAGACTTCTTACCAATTCATAGTCTTACTAGCGAGGATTCAATTGACACTGAAAATGCTTGCATAGTCTTTGTTTTTAAGCAAGTTTGGAAGCATGTAGTGAAGTTCATCTAATTTACTGAACGGGAATCTCTGGGATGGGGCTCTGGGAATCCATATCCTCAAAAAGTCCTCCAGGGGATTTTGAGAATCCACAGGTCTGGTTAGTTACACTTTACTAAGATGCCTTATACTGCATGATTCTGCTTTCGTATTTGTGTGAGTCATATGATCCCATTAAAGGACTCAGAACTTGAATAAAGTACTTAGTGAAAGGTAAAAAACAAAACATAATAAAATAAACAAAAAAGCTTATTTGAGTGATTTACCTGGATGTTTCTTTGCATTGTTTGTAAATTGAAACTGCATTTAGATGGGATGCATCAGGAATGCTCCTATGATGCTAAATGAATTAAGACCTCCTTTGGTCCAGAACTTTAAAATTGCTTTGCTTTATTTTAAACTGGTTCCTTCTCTGTCCTCTGTCCAGATCTATACTGCATTTCTCAGGTCTGGCCTCAACCATGACATTGAATCTCTGTGTGACCTTGTCAGTAAAGTTAATTCTCCTCTCTGAGATGTAGTTTGAGTGAAGTAAGAGAAGATGATCTCAGAAGTCCCTTCTGGCTCTGACATTCTTTGGGCACCAAAAACAAGTTCTATATATCCTTTTCCTCTCTGATAAAATTACCTCCAACCCAGAACATTCATTATCTCCAACCATATCTGGTTCTCTCACTGTGGTTAAAGGACAGGTAAGCCTTCTGATAAGTTATATGACCTCGAACAAATCATTTAATCTTCTCAAGCTTTAGTTTCTTCATTTGTAAAACCTAAATAATATCTGCTTGAGTACGAAAGTAAGTACAAAAAAAGATAAGTGAGAAGTGTTTCCTAAACTGTAACTTGTTGTATAGATGCCATTATAATTTTTATTGTAATTATTAATACTGCTCCTATTGCTCATAAGTTGGTCCTTCTCTGAACCACCATCATAAATAAAGTGCCACCTTATAAATTACTGTTTAGGAAACCTATGTAGAAAAATGAAAGTGTACTGTGGACATGTGTATCAAAAGCTTCAAAAACACAACTTTTGGCACAATAATTTTACTTTTTTTTTTGAGAGAGAGAGAAAGAGTGTGTGTGTGGGTGTGTGTGTGTGTGCATAAGGTAGGGGGTGTGCAGAAGGAGAGGGGGAGAGAGAGAATCTTAAGCAGGATTAATGTTCAGCAGGGAGCCAAACAAGGGGCTTACCCATGACTCAGAGATCATGACCTGAGCCAAAATTAAGAGTCAGACACTGAACAAACTGAGCCACCCAGGTGCCCCACAATAATTTTTACTTCTAAGAATGTATCGAAATATATGTCCTATACTTTGTATAAGGCTATCCAGCAAAGCACTGTTTATAATAGCCCATATTAAAACCAATCCAATGCCCATGAGTACATTATTTTATAGTCATCACTGAAATACTCTGTAGTATTTCAGAAATGGAAGGAAATAGAAATGGAAGGAAAACTTCCAAACTCATTTTATGAGGCCAGCATCACCTTGATCCCAAAACCAGACAAGGATCCCATCAAAAAAGAGAGCTATAGACCAATATCCTTGATGAACACAGATGCGAAAATTCTCACCAAAATACTAGCCAATAGGATTCAACAGTACATTAAAAGGATTATTCACCACGACCAAGTGGGATTTATTCCAGGATTGCAAGGTTGGTTCAACATCCGCAAATCAATCAATGTGATACAATACATCAATAAAAGAAAGAACAAGAACCATATGATACTCTCAATAGATGCTGAAAAAGCATTTAACAAAGTATAGCATCCCTTCCTGATCAAAACTCTTCAAAGTATAGGGATAGAGGGCACATACCTCAATATCATCAAAGCCATCTATGAAAAACCCACCGCAAATATCATTCTCAATGGAGAAAAACTAAAAGCTTTTCCGCTAAGGTCAGGAACATGGCAGGGATGTCCATTATCACCACTGCTATTCAACATAGTACTAGAAGTCCTAGCCTCAGCAATCAGACAACAAAAGGAAATTAAAGGCATCCAAATCGGCAAAGAAGAAGTCAAATTATCACTCTTCGCAGATGATATGATACTATATGTGGAAAACCCAAAAGACTCCACTCCCAAACTGCTAGAACTTGTACAGGAATTCAGTAAAGTGTCAGGATATAAAATCAATGCACAGAAATCAGTTGCATTTCTCTACACCAACAACAAGACAGAAGAAAGAGAAATTAAGGAGTCAATACCATTTACAATTGCACCCCAAACCATAAGATACCTAGGAATAAACCTAACCAAAGAGGCACAGAATCTATACTCAAAAAACTATAAAGTACTCATGAAAGAAATTGAGGAAGACACAAAGAAATGGAAAAATGTTCCATGCTCCTGGATTGGAAGAATAAATATTGTGAAAATGTCTATGCCACCTAAAGCAATCTACACATTTAATGCAATTCCTATCAAAGTACCATCCATCTTTTTCAAAGAAATGGAACAAATAATTCTAAAATTTATATGGAACCAGAAAAGACCTCGAATAGCCAAAGGGATATTAAAAAAGAAAGCCAAAGTTGGTGGCATCACAATTCCGGACTTCAAGCTCTATTACAAAGCTGTCATCATCAAGACAGCATGGTACTGGCACAAAAACAGACACATAGATCAATGGAACAGAATAGAGAGCCCAGAAATAGACCCTCAAATCGATGGTCAACTAATCTTCAACAAAGCAGGAAAGAATGTCCAATGGAAAAAAGACAGCCTGGTGTTGGGAAAATTGGACAGCCACATGCAGAAAAATGAAATTGGACCATTTCCTTACACCACACATGAAAATAGACTCAAAATGGATGAAGGACCTCAATGTGCGAAAGGAATCCATCAAAATCCTTGAGGAGAACACAGGCAGCAACCTCTTCGACCTCAGCCGCAGCAACACCTTCCTAGGAACATCGCCAAAGGCAAGAGAACCAAGGGCAAAAATGAACTATTGGGATTTCATCAAGATCAAAAGCTTTTGCACAGCAAAGGAAACAGTTAACAAAATCAAAAGACAACTGACAGAATGGGAGAAGATATTTGCAAACGACATATCAGATAAAGGACTAGTGTCCAGAATCTATAAAGAACTTAGCAAACTCAACACCCAAAGAACAAATAATCCAATCAAGAAATGGGCAGAGGACATGAACAGACATTTCTGCAAAGAAGACATCCAGATGGCCAACAGACACATGAAAAAGTGCTCCATATCACAGGGCATCAGGGAAATACAAATCAAAACCACAATGAGGTATCACCTCACACCAGTCAGAATGGCTAAAATCAACAAGTCAGGAAATGACAGATGCTGGCGAGGATGCGGAGAAAGGGGAACCCTCCTACACTGTTGGTGGGAATACAAGCTGGTGCAGCCACTCTGGAAAACAGCATGGAGGTTCCTCAAAATGTTGAAAATAGAACTGACCTATGACCCAGCAATTGCACTATTGGGTATTTACCCTAAAGATACAAACGTAGTGATCCAAAGGGGCATGTGCACCCGAATGTTTATAGCAGCAATGTCCACAATAGCCAAACTATGGAAAGAACCTAGATGTCCATCAACAGATGAATGGATCAAGAAGATGTGGTATATATACACAATGGAATACTATGCAGCCATCAAAAGAAATGAAATCTTGCCATTTGCGACAACATGGATGGAACTAGAGCATATCATGCTTAGCGAAATAAGTCAAGCGGAGAAAGACAACTATCATATGATCTCCCTGATATGAGGAAGTGGTGATGCAACATGGGGGCTTAAGTAGGTAGGAGAAGAATCAATGAAAGAAGATGGGATTGGGAGGGAGACAAACCATAAGTGACTCTTAATCTCACAAAACAAATTGAGGGTTGCTGGGGGAATGGGGGTTGGGAGAATGGGGGTGGGGTTATGGACATTGGGGAGGGTATGTGCTTTGGTGAAGTGTGTAAACCTGGCGATTCACAGACCTGTACCCCTGGGGATAAAAATATATGTTTATAAAAAATAAAAAATTAAAAAATTAAAAAATAAATAAATAAATTTTTAAAAAAAGGTATTTTGGGCAAGTATTTAATGACTTAGAACATGCTCATACCACACAATAAGGAGCAAAAACAGAGAAAGATGCAGATTTGCATTTCAGTATTAAGGTAAAATATATTGTCTAAACAGATCTCAAAGAAAAAAAGTATATTGAAGTATTTACAGTGTTTATAAACAATGGAAGCACAGATAAATTATGTTTTCTATTTGTCTCTGTATTATTTTGGTGAAATGTATTATTTTGGTGAAACTGCAGCACATTCTCCCCTCCCAAGTTTCATATCACCACCAAACACATATCTAGTATGCCCTGTGTGTCTGTGCCCACCATTGGACATGATGGAGATAAGGAGGTGTAGAGCATGGCCATAAGATTTGAGCTTATAGTCTAGAAGGAGAAAATGTTTCTTATACAGAGAAATGCAGTAATAATGAGTCTTTAGAATAGTACAAGTGAATTTCCATTTGGAATTAAGAGAGGAATTTTCTCAAGATAAAATAAATAAACTGTTAAACCCTGCAAGAACTGTTACTGAGGTAATAAGCAGTTCACAGAAATATTTTAATCTGATTCAAGTCTTCATAGACTGTACCTTCTTTTTTTTTTTTTAAGATTTTATTATTATTTATTTGACAGCAGAGATCACAAGTAGGCAGAGAGGCAGGCAGAGACAGAGGGGGAAGCAGGCTCCCCGCCGAGCAGAGAGCCTGATGCGGGGCTCGATCCCAGGACCCTGGGATCATGACCTGAGCCAAAGGCAGAGGCTTTAACCCACTGAGCCAACTAGGCACCCCTAGACTGTACCTTCTCATCAGGAAATATGGAGTATTTTAGTTTAATCTAATGGTCTTGTCAAATGATGTCCCAGCCCATATTTGCCTAAATAATAGATAAAATTTAATTCCCCAGCAATCCATTGCTAAGAAGTGAGATACCCAAGAAAGAATCTGAAGAGTCTTCAGATATCATGAGGCAAACAAAATCACATGTGGGTGCCTGGATTCATCTAGTTACTCTCACTGTGTCCCCTAAACTCAGGGGTACAATTCCACATAGGCTGGAGCTAACATGAGGAGATAAAGAACACTTTCTATCCAGCCCAGAATCTTCTACCTAAGGAAGAAAACAAATGAAACATAGTTGGAGGCTGTGATATTGGACCTATAATGGAAATTCAAATAAAATTCTCTACAGAGCTGTCCTGGCTTCCATCTTCCACAGCATCATCTTCTATTTGTGATTAGATTAGAGTTAGAACATCCATTTAGATGAGCACATCCAATTTAAAGCATGATGGGTCATGAACTTCAGTTGCTTCCAGTGGCCAAACAGTGCATGGAGACATGTGGACTGGATAAACAGAAAACACTGATGTGGTGCCACAATAAGATGGATAATATGTGTCTTACCTAATGGCACACTATTTAATGTAAACAGCACCATGCTAGCACAACACTTTTACATCTGTCAGCTAGATTGGCCTCCTTCTCCGGCAGCCAGTGTGTACTCTGCATAGAAGAGCCTATGGAGAAGAAAGTCCACCAGCCCATTACTCATGGTTCTAGGTAAGGGTCATTAGTTGTTTTTATTTTTAAGGTTTTATTTATTTATTAGACACACAGAGAGAGATCACAAGTAGGCAGAGAGGAGGCAGAGAGAGAGGGGGAAGCAGGCTCCCCGCTGAGCAGAGATCCCGATGGTGGGGCTCTATCCGAGGACCCTGAGATCATGACCTGAGCTGAAGGCAGAGGCTTAAGCCACTGAGCCACCCAGGTGCCCCAAGGGTCACTAGTTTTCCCACCAATTCCAGTTTTGGTCCCTGGGAGTGGTTCCTCCTCAATAAGGAATAGAAAAGAATAATATATAGAATATATATAGAGAGAATAAGGAATAGAAGAGAAACTGAGAGATAACCCCACATGGCCAGAAAGTTAGGCAGAACGAAAGCCTTAACCAGAGGAATATAAATGAGAGAAACCACACCAACCCATCAAAGAACTGAATAGGAGTTACTGGTCTCCATTTAGTGTCCCCAGATCATGAGACAAATTGCTCTGTGCCACTGGCTCTGACTGGAGACAATTGTGCCTCTAGGAGCTATTGGGCAGTATCTAGAGACATTATTGATCACAACCTTGGACAGGGATGGGGGTGGCACGTGACTGGCATCTAGTGGGTAGAGCCAGGGATGTTGCTAAACATCACAGAGCCCACAGGACATTCTCCCACAACAACAACAAAAGATGTCAACAGTGTGGAATTTAAAGTGAGGGGTCTCTTTACAGTGAGTGATTAGGAAACAGATCTGCGGAAATTACATTTGGGGTGAAATCTGACTGATCCAGAGGACCCAGAAAGATCTAGAGGCAGAGTGGCCCAAGCAAAGGGAACAATAGGAGCAAAGACGCTGAGGTGGGAACAAGCTTGGTATCGTTGAGGACAGAAATCTGATTAACCCTGCTTCCCCTTGCCTTATTTGCCATGGAATTTGCTGCACATAAAAATGAACTGCAACACAAATTTTAAATTCTTAATAGCACCTTTAGCAATCATGTTATAAATGGGGAAACTGAGACTCAGAGAGTCAAAGTAAGGTAAGGTCACATAACAAATCAGTGGCAAAGTACTTAGATCTGACTGCCATTTTTGTATCCTTCTTGGACATGATGGTTTAACCATCACTGATTTTGTTTTCTATCCCTTATCTACATAACATTTCTCTAAATAAAACTTACTCTGTAAGTATTTTATGTATGATATTAAAACATGTTATCTTATAAAAGTGCACTGCATGGGATGCCTGGGTAGCTCAGTTGGTTAAGCAGCTGCCTTCGGCTCAGGTCATGATCCCAACGTCCTGGGATCGAGTCCCACATCGGGCTCCTTGCTCCGTGGAGAGCCTGCTTCTCCCTCTGACTCTGCCTGTCACTCTGTCTGCCTGTGCTCGCTCTTACTCGCTCTCTCTCTGACAAATAAATAAATGAAATCTTTAAAAATAAATAAATAAATAAAAATAAAAGTGCACTGCATTATCTAATCATCATCACGATACTCTAAGGGAGTTCTGACTACCCCACCCCTGTTTTACAGATAGTGACTTGGAGATTCAGAGAGGTGAGCATCCAGCCCAAGAGGACAGAGCTCATTAGTGGAAATAAGAAGTAACCCAAATCTGACTGGCTTTGAGTTCCTCTCCTGTGCAATGTGACCTCTAAGTTAGATACCTTCCCAAAGTCACTTGAGTGGTGGGCCAGCTGAAGTCTTCTGGGACTATGGATGGACAAAAGAGGACTCAAGGCTGACCATTAGGAGCCCTCTGGGTTTGATTCCAGGTAAAAGAACACTATTTTCCAAAGGTAGTCAGCGCCTCCCGGGGTGTGATCCCTACCCCCCCCCCCAGGTTTACTGATGTATAACTGACTAGTGAAACTGTATATAATACAGTATGTGACATGATTTAATATGTGTATACACTGTGAAATGATTTCCACAACCAAGTTAATTAACACATCCATTACCTCCTAGTACCGTGAGAGAGAGAGAGAGAGAGTATGTGTGTGTGTGTGTGTGTGTTTGTACGGTGGGAACACCTAAGATTTACTCTAGAAATACACTCTTGCTAACTATGGTCATCATGATGTACATTGGATCCCCAGAACATACTCATCTTATAACTGAAAGTTTATATCCTGTAACTAACATCTCATTTTCCCCACCACCCAGTCCTGGGCAACTACCATTCTACCCTCCGGTTCTGAGCTCAATTTTTTAGATTTAGACATGTAAGTGAGATCATACAGTATTTCTCTTTCTGAATCTGGCTTATTTTACTTAGCATACTGTCCCCCAGTTTTATTCATATTGTCGCAAATGGCAGGATTTCCTTCTTTTTAATTACTGAATAATATTCCATTCTTTATGCATTCATCTGTTGATACTTACGTTGTTTCCATATCCTGGCTATTGTGAATAATACAGAAATGATCATAGGAATGCAATATCTCTTCATGAAACCGATTTCATCTCCTTTGGATATTTAACCAGAAGTGAAACTGCTAGACCATAGACCATACTTCTATTTCTAATTTCTTGCATTTTTTCATACTATTTTCCATAACGGTTATGCCAATCTGTCTCCTGATCAGCAAGGTACAAAGGTTCCCTTTTCTCCAGATCCTCACCAACACTTGCTATCTCTTGTCTTTTGATAACAGTCAACCTAACCAGTAATAGGTTATATCTTGTTGTGGTTTTGATTTGGATTTTACTGATAATTAGTGATGTTGAACATCTTCTCATGTACCTGTTAGCCATCTCTATGTCTTCTTTTAGAAAAAATGTCTGTTCAGGTCCTTTACCCACTTTTTAATTGAGTTGTTTGTTTTTTGCTATTGAATTGTATTTGTTTATCATATATTTTATATATTAACCCCTTACCAGATGTGTAGTTTATAAATATTTTCTCCTATTTTGTAGGTTTCCTTTTATTTGTTGTTTAGTTCTTTCACTATACAGAAGCTTTTTGACTTAATGTAGCCTTATCAATTTATTTTTGCTTTTGTTGCCTGTGCTTTTGGTGTCATATTCAAAAAATCATTGCTAAGACTGATGTTAAAGAGCTTTTCTCCTATGTTTTCTTCTAGGAGTTTTATTTATTATATTTATTTTACTTATTATTTCAGGTATTACATTTAAGTCTTTAACTCATTTCAAATTAATTCTCGTGTATGGTATAAGATAAGCATCTAATTTCATTCTTTTGGATGTGGTTCCCTGGGAAGCAAAGATGGTTCAAAATGTATAAGCCAATAAATGTGATATATCACATTAATAGAATGAGGGATAAAAATCATAAAATCATCTCAACTGATGCAGAAAAAGCATTTGTCAAAATTCAATATCCCATCATGATAAAAACTCTCAACAAATTAAGTGTAGCTTAATATAATAAACCTCAACATAATAAAGGCTATATATATATATGACAGGTTCACAACTAACATCATTTTATTATTTTTTTAAAAGATTTTATTTATTTATTTATTTATTTGAGACAGAAAAAAAAAAAGAAAGAGTGAAGACAATTAGGGGGAGTGGCAGGCCGAGGGAGAGGGTGAAGCAGACTCCCTACTGAGCAGGGAGCCTGATGCAGGGCTCTATTCCAGGACTGTGGGACCATGTGATCATGACCATGATCAATGTGAGATCGTGACCAGAGCAGAAGGCATAAACTTAGCCGACCGAGCCACTCAGGCACCCTGCCAACATTACTTTCAACAGCGAAAAGCTAAAAGCTTTTCCTCTAAGATCGGGAACAAGACAAGGGTGCTCACTCTTACCAATTTTATTCAACAAAGTACTAGCAGTCCTAGCCAGATCAATTAGACAAGTAAAAGAAGTAAATGGCATAACATTTGGAAAGGAAGTTAAATGGTCTCTGTTTGCAGGTTACATGATCTTACAAATAAAAAACCCTAAAGAGTCCACTAAAAATTTGTTAGAACAAACAAATTAGGTAAAGTTACAGAACACAAAATCGACATATAAAAATCAGTTGTATTTCTAAACAGTAAAAACAAACTAACCAAAAGAGAAATTAGGAAAAGAAAAAAAATCCCACCATGATTGCATCAAAAAATAGTTAAGATACTTAGGAATTAATTGAACCAAAGTTCATAAAAGATATGTACATTGAATACTCTGTGTAAGACTTTGATGAAATAAATGGAGGAAGACACAAATAAATGGAAAGGTCCTGTGTTTATGGATTAGAAGAATGAATACTGTGAAAATGTCCATACTACCCAAAGTGATCTACAAACTCAGTATAATCCCTATCAAAATTCCCATGGTATTTTTTCACAGAAATAGGAAAAAAAAATCCTAAAATTCATATGGAACCAGAAAGACCTCAAAAGCCAAAGCAATCTTGAGAAAGAAAAACAAAGGTGTAGTCATCACACTTTCTGATTTCAAACTCTATTAAAAAGCTATAGTAATCCACACAGCGTGGCACTGGCTCAAAAACCTATGGACCAGTGGAACAGAATAGAGAACCCAGAAATAAACCTTCACATATACAGTCAACTAATATTTGACAAGGGTGCCAAGAACACTCACTGACAAAAGTACGGTCTCTAGTAAATGACTGGGGGAACTGGGGTGTGATCTGAAGTGTCGGGAGAGACCGTGTTGCAAACTCACCACACCCATCTACTCAGTCATGCTCTGAACTGCTCAGCTTGAACCAGGGTCAGATGTTCTAGAACAAAAAAGCAGGCTTTAAATTTATTTTTAAATTTTTAAATAAGTCAGGAGACTTACATCCAAGTCTCCTGAGAGGCTTAACACAGAGGTTTTTCATTCTAATGCTGAGGCACAAGATAGATGGGTCCACCTCTGTCAGCAAACAGGGTTTGATGAGCTGGGGAAGGAAAGAGAGAGTATGGAGTGGCCAAGGCTGGCATGGACATCAGGATACCCCAAACTGATACCACTTCACCTCACTGCCCCAGAGCCAGCACAGGAAGGGCTCTGTCACTACTGGCTGAACTAGGTAGAACTGCACTGCGTTTACTCACAATAAGGGTAATTACACTTAAGAGAGTTCCTGAGACAGTCCTGGCTTATGCCTGTTGTCTTGGCATAATTATTCATAATTATTCATAATTCACAGCCAACGCTCGCACTGTCCCAGGTAGGATAACACATTATAGGCTCAGGAGCCCCAGGCCCCCTGGGCCATAGCAGCAGAGCAGCCCCAGGCAATGTTGAGGGTTCTATCTGGCTGAGTCTCAGCCTCTCTCCACCTATACACTGCTTAAGGGGCAGTGAATCAGCCCAAACAACATACCAGCAACCAGCCAGATGGAAGCAAGGTTCTATTCAATTGTCGCCATCAGGTCCCAGGTCCCTAATGTGGCCGGAGAGGACATCTATTGCCGTCAACTGTCATTCATTCCCACACCTTCTACAAAGGCTCCTGGTCTGTGCTTAGGAAACCACACTCCCAGCACTATTAAGCCATGGGGACTCAGGCATGAACATGTGACCCAGGCTGGTCAAGTTCGAATCCTTGGTCACAGTGTTTGGTTCAAGGCTGGGCATATGACCCAAGCCTGGCCAATTACAGTTCAACACTGGATTGCCCACATTTGAAAAAAATATCTCTGCTACAGGGTGCCAGACAACCTCAAAAAGCTGAATCTGGTTGGACTGCTGAGAAATTAAGTGAAAGCCTGGTGTCACTGGGAACAATATTTCCACTGTGAGAGGAAACCCCATACAAGAATGGAATCAACACAGGGGAAAGGCAGAACAGAGAACAGGAGAGAAGGAGATGAATCCCAAGAATAGTGTTTAAACTCCTGCATCCAGGGGGCCCAAAGCTAGTATTGCCCTAAGTTTTTTAGAGAGAAGGAGATGAATCCCAAGAACAGTGTTTAAACTCCTGCATCCAGGGGGCCCACAGCTAGTATTGCCCTAAGTTTTTTAGTTAAACCAATAATTCCCCCCCCCCCCTTAATCAAATATATGTTGGATTTCTATCTCCTGGCAAATAAGAAAGACAATCCTGGCTAATATCAAGACATTAACAAAAGAAACAGTCACCTTTTTGAATTAAGAAACTTGAGAACAGGTACCAAGCAGGCAGTGTCACAGAACCCAGCCTGAGACATGATCATCAAAGTTCATCCTGAGCTGAGCAGCGGGCTGCCCAGGCTGCTTGAACGCTTCCTGTGATGCCAAACTTGCTCCCAGAAGCACTCTCATCTGTCGCTGGCAGACCCAGATGCTCCAACGGAGCTGCTGTGCCCCCTTCCCCCCACTCCTGGCAGCTCCAACAAACAGCTTCTGAGTCAGTCCGCGGCAGTCACAGAACAAGCCTGCTTGCTCTGCCTTACGAGATGCTTCAGGTATTTGAAGGCAGATCTCTTGCTGTTCAGAGACAGCCGTTCCCACAAGCCATGGTTCCGGAGCCTCTATCAGTGTTCGGGAGGCCTCTGGAGATCTCTCGGAATGCACTCCACCCTCTAATTATAATCATTACCACAATAGCCAGGATAGCTTCAGCATTTACTATTAGCCAGGCAATGTGCTACATTCTTGCCACAAGCTTTATATCATTTAATCCTCACAACTGCCCTAGATGAGATGGATACTATTAGTATCCCCATTTCACAGATGAGAAAATGGAGGCTTCGAAGAATCAAATTCAGACTACATTTGCCACTACATGATACTGCTTTTATGGCCTGTGGCAAGGGCCTTATTTTGCACATAGGAACTTGGGTATTAACTCTGTACCATACTGCATTGGTACAGACAGCTACATAATATCAATACAACAATCATGAGAAAACACATTTATTTCTACTGGTTAAAGCCCCAAATTTGTGGTAATTTGTTACAGTGGCCACGGGATGCTAACAAAACTGCTGAGTAGTTTTGACTCCTAATTCCCTAAACCAAGGATGCAACTGTATCTTCCAATCTTAAGCCTGCAGCAGTCTAAAAAATCACACCCTCTACGTGTATAACCATGCAGCTGCTAACATGCAGACCCATCTAAACACAGGGCCCATCTATGTCAGAGTGGGACTCTGGTTTCACAACAGGTATTACCAGACAAAGGTGTGGTTCAGTAAGGAAGTTTGGGAAATTGAGTTGAAAATATGTTTTTGAAGTTTCTCTATTACAGGACTTCTTTAACATGCTAACATGCTAACAAACTCTGTGAGTCTCCAAGTGAATGTGGTCTTTACCAAGCTATTTGATTCCAACCCTTCTAAGGGCAAGTGTTGAAAAGACCACAGTTAGAAGGAAAATGTCCAGCCCAACCACCTCATGGCCTTCATTATAAAACTGAAGTCCACTATTGTTTTGCCAAAATCCCACTGCTTGCTGGTAGAGGCATGTTCAGAGTTATAACCCAGGCCTCCTAACACTCTTTATTTATTTTTTTTATTTAAATTCAATTAGACAACATACAGTACATCATTAGTTTTTGATGTAGTGTTCAATGATTCATTAGTTACGTTTAACACCCAGGGCTCCTCTCATCACACGCCTTCCTTAATGCTCATCCCCCAGTTACCCCATCCCCCCACCCACCTCCCTTCCTGAAACCCTCAGTTTGTTTCCCTGAGTCCAGAGTGTCTCATGGTTTTTCTCCCTCTCTGATGACTTCTCATTCAGTTTTCCCCTCTTCCCATATGATCCTCTGCACCATTTCTTATATTCCACATATAAATGAAACCATATGCTAATTGTCTTTCTCTGATTGACTTATTTCACTTAGCATAATATTCTCTAGTTCCATTCATGTCGATGTGAATGGTAGGTATTCATCCTTTCTGATGGCTGAGTAATATTCCATTGTATATATGGACCCCATCATCCTTATCCATTCATCTGCTGAAAGACATCTTGGCTCCTTCCACAGTTTGGCTATTGTGGACATTGCTGCTATGAACATTGGGGTGCAGGTACCCCTTCTTTTCACTACATCTATATCTTTGGGGTAAATACCCAGTAGTGCAATAGCTGGGATTTATTCCTGGGATGTAAGGATGGTTCAACATTTTCAAATCAATCAACATGATAGATCACATTAATAAAAGAAAACACAAGAACCATATGATCCTCTTAACTGATGCAGAAAAAGCATTTTACAAAATATAGCATCCTTTCTTGATTAAAACTGTTCCAAGTGGGACGCCTGGGTGGCTCAGTTGGTTAAGCAGCTGCCTTCAGCTCAGGTCATGATCCCAGCGTCCTGGGATCGAGTCCCACATTGGGCTCCTTGCTCGGCAGGGAGCCTGCTTCTCTCTCTGCCTCTGCCTGCCATTCTGTCTGCCTGTGCTCTCTCTCTCTCTCTCTCTCTGACAAATAAATAAAATAAAATAAAAATCATTAAAAAAAAAAAAACTCTTCCAAGTATAGGGACAGAGGAAACATACCTTCCAACATTCTGTCCAGTATTCCTCTTGGAAACAGCTAAATGTCTGAAAAGGAAGTACTGAATGTTATATTTAAAATAAAGGGAGGTGGGTTCTCCAAAGACAACTTTATTGAAAGGAACATTTTCTGCAGTGAGTGAACAGCTTCTAGAATGCAGCAATGAGATATGAGGCAAGGTGGATTTTTTCCTATCTTTTGTTATTGGCATTGACCCTGAAGGCCCTCGGCCCTCCCCTGAAGCTTAAGGGGCTTAGATCAAGGGCAGATTTTGAAATTGAATTTATTCAGATTAAGCAAAACCTCCAGCGAGAGGATTTACTCCCCACAAGCTGTTGCCAAGTTGGGGCTGCCAGGCCAGGTCCATTTTCCTGAGCCACAGTCAACTCATTGCTGGCAGCATCCTGCCAGCCACTTTCCTTGGACATTAAACATTCGGTTTCCTCAGCCTCCTGCATCCTTCTCTGTTTCTCTGATATTTTTAAGCAGGGTTCTGGCAGGCTGCAGATTTTCTAACAATTGTACAAGGAGAGATGATCCCAGGGAACACAGCCAGAGATCCAGAGTTCTAGAACAATACTCCTTCCTTATCAGCTAACCACTGACAAATCACAGTGAGATCATTCCTGGTGAGGACATTTTGCCACGATAACACTCTAGGACACAGGGGGGCAGTCAGAAGCCCAGGGTTATTAGAAGCTGGTTGTTTGAGGGGTTTTCTTTTAATGTTTTATACCTCTGGTTTGCCAGTTGCTAATTTTCCTCCACAAATCTGAGAAATTGTCACTGATTTTAAGACATGGATGTGGCTGGGATAATAGTTGTAAATCTATCCCTCGATGTGAGGGTTCTATTTCTGGATCACAACACGATCCCCCGTCTGTGTACTCTGCCTTCAGGAACGAGTTTCTCTCAGTATTCGGGAGGCTTCATGTCTCAAGTTTTTCTCTTTTGGGTCTGTGTTGTAAAAATAGCTTCAATGCTTTTTTTTTTTTCCCTTATAAAAATAACACACACACACACACACACATACACACACACACATACACACACACACGTTTAGAAATACAACAGAAACAAAGAAAAAAATAAAAATCTTACAGTCTTACCACTAAGAGATGGAGATCATCCTTTTGTTATCATTGTTGTTGTTGCTGTTGTAGTTGTTATGTGAAGGCTCCAAGTCCTTTGAGATTCATTTTTAAATATCTTGACAGGATGTTGGTGAGTCCAGACTTTGAGGCTGGTTCCTCTAATCCCTGCAAGATGGAAGGCAAGCCTGTGTAGTTCAATGCTGCACCAAGTACAAAGAAAACTGCTGACAGCTTATTGAGCTACTATTTCCAGAAAAATCTTTGTCAGGGTGGATGGGGTCTGAGAACTCCACTAAATGAGAGAGAAATCTGAGCACTGGAGAGTGACTGCTTTCCCCATAACACCCAACATCTCAGAGGGAGCAGAAGGACCAAGAAAACCATCTCCTGGTTCTCATTTTAGTGGTTCCTCCTTCATCATGCCAGTTGTCTCACTACAAACGAATTACAGTAATAAAATTCAATTTGAGTAAAAACATTTGGCTATGCCAACACTCAAAGCATGAGGAATTTTTAGGTACTAATTATTTGGTATTGTGAACAAAGAGTCACATAAGTATAAATGTCCAAACTATGAACAGCCAGCTTTCTGGGCACAAAGACTTTTAGCTTAATTTTAACCAGTTTCAGTGGAAATTATTTTAAATGTGCCACATTAAAGACAGGCGCATTTAATAACAATCTTCTCTTGACTCAAAGTTTTAATTATGAGCCTCAGTTTCAAATCTATGCTGTAATACAGTGAGACCTTCTGGGATGGTAAATTGTAAAACCCTGAAGGGCTCTAGACTGCTAGGTTTTCATCATTTTATGTTGGCTTTATATGGATTTTTTTTGTCTCCCCCTTCACAATCAAGCTGTCAGCGATTACTTCTTGCTGTCCCCAATGTGTCTGAGACCCTCTCCTCATTTGTTTCCCATGTGCAATGCTGCTTTTAATCTAATGCATGCCAGGAAGCAGACATCCATGTTTGTTAGAATTATTTGTAATGTAAGAGTAAGTAGGCTCTGAGTGAGTAGAGAGGGGGTCTCAGTCATAAAATTAGTTAGCAGACTTAGGGACATACATTTTGCTTGCTCAGAAGACTTTTTACATTTTCTTTCTCTTTAGATTGGCAAATAAATAATGTCCAGATAAATTATACAGTACTCTAAAAACATAGATATAGGGGCACCTGGGTGGCTCCGTCGGTTAAGCGGCTGCCTTCGGCTCAGGTAGTGATACCAGGGTCCTGGGATCAAGTCCCATATCGGGCTCCCTGCTCAGTGGGGAGCCTGCTTCTCCCTCTCCCTCTGCCTGCCACTCTGCCTACTTTGCTCTCTATCTCTCTGTCAAATTAACAAATAAAATATTAAAAAAATAAAATAAAAACATAGATATAAACAGACGTGAGGAATTCAGATATCATTTGCTCATTTACGTACATCAGTCTTTGCTTGGGAAGATCCTAAATCCCTAAGCAATAGTGTGGATTCTGGGGTCTTAAGTTGTCTCTTTCATTCCTTTTAAATTTCTAAAATCACTTTCCAACAAAAAATTGGTCTTTTCTGAACTCAGGTGGAGGGCTAGTGGAAACACGGCCATGGCTTTCCCTCATGAGAGGCTGGCAAAGAGAGAGGACAGGTCTCCCCGTGAGGGCCACTTTCCCCCAGCAGCTGCAGTCTTCCTCTCGGAGGGACACAAGTTGCTGACATTGTCACTTCTTCACCTGTTACTTGTGTATTTGTTACTTGTGTATTTGTGTATTTCCCTTTTTCCAAACTTTACAATTCTTTTCCATGATCAGTAAGACAGATTTGCCTATGTGGGCACCAGGTTTTCTTCCAGATTCTAAACTTCTAAGAATATGCTCACCGAGAATAAACAAGTGCACGAGGTAAACCAGTAAACAGCTAACATCCAAGCCCACAGGAGGCTGAAATCATTTTTAAAGCTACCATTAAAAATGGGGCTGTGGGAGCGGCGTGGGCTGCAAAAGCCAAGCTATTTGCAAACTTATGCCAAGACGGGGCATTACTCAATGCAAACACCTGCTAGGGAGCGATTATCAAAATTATCCACAGCGTAACTCTGACCCTGCAAGTTGACTTTCCTCTCCCTCCAACTCCACGGTCGTTTGTATTTACCAGTAAACACCCACACACCCCGCACTCTGGTAAACCAAAAGGCCAAATTAAGCAACTCACACAGGAGTTAATGAGGGGTTGTAATAACACCAGCCCGGCAACACTGGGACGGAACATTAACCATCTACATAGACTTCCACACACCGCATCTCACTGGTGGCTTGAAATCACAGCGCGCCGAGGCACCACCAATGAGTTTTCCCCCAAAATGTGCAACACTGTAAAATAAAAAGTGGTTAAACTCTAATCCCAAGATTCCCTTCTATTTCATCCCACCGCTGCTCCCCCACCAACCACCTTTCTTTCCAGCTGTCAGTTTTTAAAGTGTATGTTTTAATTTTCCACGGTTGACCACATCCAAAGCTGTTTTAAGGGGCATGGGATTCTATTCTTCTCTAAAATCTATATGCAGCCGTGGATTACCACAGCTGGCTCTGGTAACATTTGCAAATTCTAACTTACTATCTAAGACTATTTCTAAGGCTATTGTGAGTGACATTAGGCCCGTTTCTGGCAAGAAATCCTCTAGTTGTAATGGATACCGTCTTAAATGGGTCTTTTTGTGATCATGGTCTCTACCCTTAAACAAATGCAGGGCATATTTTCCCTGATGGGTGTCCCAAGGAGAGCTTGGGAAGAAATCATCATTATCAAGGCGGTTCACCCAGACACACAGACTTGCTTGTTACCGTATTTAAAGAAGTGGCCACAAAGAAATAGTCATTGGATTTACAATAGGGGAAACCTAGTATGCATTTCCAAGGAATCACATTTTGGGGAGAATTACAGAATAATTACACATATGCTTAGATCGCGAGCATTCAATGAAGCGGACAGTATTTTGAGGATTTAAGATGTTGGTGTTGTGGTCGTCTCTAAGAAACCGGGATAATTCAGACATTCAAATGCAAAACCGCACCATTTGGAGAGTGTAATGCGGTCTGTTCTGGTCACTGTTACAAATTCGGAAAGGATTCCCTGGCTGCAGACATTAGAGGCACTTAATACTTAAATCTGTTTCCAAATGTAAAGCATAGAACAAAAGTGCGGGGCATTAATGAAACGTATCCTAACACTGGTGTGCTGACACATTTCATTAAAGTGTCACTTTGGGAGAGTAAAAAATAATGACAAGAGCTTTGCTGTGTGCAACTTGATAAGGTCCTCAGATGAAATATCATTAACTAATAACACATTAAACATCCATTTTAACACTATCAGGATTTTCAGATCGTGCTTGAATTAATTTCATGCCTAGGATGTTGACTATAACAAATTACTATAAATTAATCTCTTTTATGGGTCTAAATACTGATTGTTTATTCATGTTAGTTTTATTTTGATGGCCAGGAAATTGAGAATTTTTGGAAGTTATTTCAATTTCCTCAAGAAAAACACTTTAAAACATCAAATATCTTGTTTACTTATGAGGCCATCCATTGGTTATTTTCTGAATATCCTGCATTTTAAAAAATACACACTTTTCCCATTTTGGGGGGTGAGGGGCAAAATACTTGTCCGCTGAACTCTAAAAATTTCTAAGTGTTCTTCTAAGCTCAAGATAGTTTTTCTTTTTTTGAAATCTTTTAATAAAAGATTTCAACAACTATAGACAAAAAGTCAGAATTTTATCATGTTGTCTAACAAAAAGTCTTCCAATTTAATGTTCCAGTTTAAAGCTAAGTAGTTTTCTATTTAGGAAACGCTTCCACCTGTAAATATATATAATTCATGTTTTCAGTAAATTTTTGAAGCTTCCCCTTCAAAGACCTTGTGTTCCAAGTATCAAAATAACAAGCATTTTGCAATTTTGGCAACTATGTCGATACTCTTAACTGACAGTTTTATCTTGGGTGTTTTCCCACATTTATAGATTTGTTTGATTTTGTGCAGAAGAGTCATTCTATAAAATGTAGCAAGGCAAGAAATTCCCAAGCTGGGCCTATGCAGCCAAGAATCAAGTTGCAAAATAACACAAAACAGAAGAGATGAAATAGAGAAATTAATCTAAAGCAAAACAAGAGAACTGCACAAGAAACTTAGAGCTGGCAATCTCACAATGTGAAAGGTTAATCACAAGATTTAAAATCTAATCTTGCTTTCAAAGGCAGTTCATGTAATTGCATACATTGTAAAGGGACATGAGAACAGTGGGAAAAGAAAAAAATTTAAACAAGCAGGCTTGATATAAGCTGTAAATTTAATATGGAGAAAAGCAGAAAATTAGCAAGAGCAGGCACAACAAACCTCAGAAAAGGGTCAGCTAAGGAACTGGGACAGTAGAAATAGCCCCAATTAGACATGTCTAAAGAAAGGGGAACTTTAATTTTGGATAAATATGTATTTGAATAGAATGCTCTCTAAAGATGTTTTAGATTTAACTGCATTCATTCGTGTTGTCTAACAAGTATTTCTAGGGGGCCTATCCTGTGCTGATACTATAGGAATGCAAAAATAAATTGGACACCAGAGGAAGAAAGTCATAGCTCCCTAGAACACAAAGCAGAAAGTACTAAGTGAGTTGAGAAGTGGGAGAAATCACTCCATAAAGAAGATAGCTTTTAAACTATGCTTAGAAGGATGGCAGGACTAGGTCATATGCAGATGGGAAAGTATGGACTTTGTGCAGAAGTCAGAAATGACTTCAGGCTGATGGGTAGCGCAGTCTCCCTAGGCAGGAGCAGGGTGGGCTGGCAAGGGACATGTGGGAGGCATCAGAGAACCTGGAGGAATTTGACTTCATTCTCTGGAAAGTGGGAAACCACGGGAGTTCTTGAATCCCCAGAAGGGAAAGATGCTAACGTGTTGGAGAAGTTTCACTTGTACGGGGCAGCCAGGAAGAGGAAGGAGAAAATGGAATCTCAGTGGAATATATTTCAGAACAGCAAAAACAGAGAAGTTTGTGTTCTTGGGCTACAGAAGCTAGAAAGAATATTTAGGGGTCATGGGTTTCTTAATTTCAAGACTGCCATTTCTTGCTAATTGGAAAAGCAGTAAGAGGTGCCACTGAAGGATATGTAGTTTATCAGAGAACTGTGGAAGCCCCTGGCCAGTGCATACTCCTCAGACCGAATCTGCTGGTTTCCCCGGAGAGAGGGGCACAATCTGGGGTGCATGTCGAATGCCAGGGACTGAACAGATGATAACCACCCCCAAGGGTATATGGAATTCCTCATCAGAGCCAGGATTTGGATACATCTCAGGCCCAACCATGATATACAACTGCCAGCCAGCTGTATATCTGCATGCGGGCTGTATGCAGAAGTGTGTGAAAAAGGAAGGAAGCCTCCTGAACATTGGGAAAGGGGAGCAGGAACGCACTCTGTCAGCCAACATTTTTAAAGGTTTCAGTAAAACTATGTGGTGTGAGGCTTTGGGGTAATGTACTAGTGAGCCAAAAAAATTTTTTTTTGGTTTTCATAGGGGTATTTTTTAATGTCATATATTTTATACTTCTTTATACTTATACTTTTCAAAGTGGCTTTTAAAAATGATATTATTTCATTTCCCCCAATAGCCCCATTATTTTTGTTTTACAGAAAGAGTTACAGAAGCCCAGAGAGGTCGTGTGGCTTCTCCCTCAGACCTCACAACCACTTGGTAGAGGAGTGAGCAGCCAGAACACAGGTCTCTTGAATCTCCCTGCACTTCAACACCTGCCTTCCTCTGACCTGTAATCAACAAATGTCTATTGGGCATCTGTTCCACAGAAGACATGTTCCTAAGTCTGAGGAAAGCCTCAAGTTTTCACAGAAAAATCCTCGCAGAGTTTTTGGTGCCAAATGAAAACCTAGCTCATCTTCCCTGCATTAGAGCCCCCTGGTGGCAGGTAAAATAAGACTGACGACGGAGGATGTCCTGGGAAGTGTTGAGATCCAGACATCTCAAGAAGTCCTTAGGCTATGACCGCATGGAAAGATGAAATCACGGAAACATAGAAAGTAAGTTTTAGAAGGGCTCATCTAATCTAGTGGTCTCACTTGGCAGAGTAAGCAGCTGATGTCCAGAAAGACTGAGCAATGTGTTGATGGCAGCACAGCGTCCTAAGTTAGTGTTTCTCTCCAGGAAGAAAGGCACATCTCAGCATCTTCCTTATTTACTTACTCTTCTTGTGGGTTAACATTCATACAGAGACAATGCTCTCCTTAGGAAGTAGGACACAAAAGGATAAGTTCCTGGTATTTGCCCAAATAACTGTATAGTTGGGATACCTCCTGGCTCCTCCTTTTAATAGTTACACGACCCGTGTGACTTCAACCTCCTCATCCCCCTCTCAGCTTCAGTTTCCTCATTTGTAAAGTAGGAGTAGAGATAGCTCCCACCAGACAGTCTTGTTTTAAGGGTTAAATGAAATAATGCAAGTGACACACTTAGCACCAGCCTGGCATATAGTAAACCTTTGATATATGGTCATTATTATTATTACCCTTGATTACATTAAAATAAACTATAATTTATATATATATATAAATAAACAAATATTAACAATAGCTATCAATAGAATGCTTACTGTAGATTCGAGGTTTAATTTATAAACAACAATAGCTACTTCGTTTGAATGCCTAGGTATTTTGCAAATATTAAGTAATTAACTCACAAGAAACCTATAGGTAGGTATTTACAGATGAAGCCTTTGAAGTTGAAATAGGTACCATAACTTGTTGACAGCTTTATTTCAAATAACTGGCAAAGCCTAGTTCTTCAAGTTAAATCCAGCATTCTTTTCACTGTGTGACTAACAACTGTGTCATTAAGTCTTTATGTCTTTCGGATTGTTGTATAGAGCAATCCTGAATTTCACATGTGAAAAATTGAACATAACATCACCTGATGGGCACTTTACTCAGTCTGTAACTTTATATTCCTTCTAAGACTCATTTTTTTTTAAATACAATAGGAAAAATAAGATCCTCCCAAAATATAATTATTGAAAGTTTTCAAGATTCTTTAGAGAATTAAATCAAAAAAATGTGGTGGGTATTTGTTTTTATAATAAATATGTTGGCCTGGAATTTGTTTATATCCCAAAGCTACTTGAACTGATCTTGACAGAAGAGATTTAAGAGAATGTGTGCTGTGTCCATGTTCACAATATCAGGAGCCTATGGTACCTACAACAGAATATGACCTTCTTGTGTCCATGTAATTAATTATTAAGAATACTCTCTTTTACTCTCAAAAGGGTAAAGGATGTACAATAAATTTTACAGCCATCCTACCAATAAATCATGGGGGCAAAGATAATTTCTCAACTTCTTTGAAATTAAAAAAATGGAAGAAGACTATTGGACTAACCCTCTTATCATAAACTACCATGAAAACTGCACAAAATAGATGAAACAAGTACTTTCATAATGGGACAACAGTAGCTCAGGACTATGAGATAAGCACTACGATTGTCCCAGATTTCTTCACACAGGCATTTTCTAAACCTCAGTACAGATACTGAGAATCAAGCAGAGCACAGTAGTCTCACTGAACAGAGGAGACAGAGGTAAGATTTCAGAGAGGCTGAGACAACCAGAATTTGTGAAGGGAAATTACTGTTGAGAAGAAAGCTACACAGTAGAAGATCCCTATAAATCTGTATGAGGTCCCATGAGTCTGTGACTAAACATGAACCTGCATGTGCATAGAGCAAGACACCACAGCCCAGTCAAAGAACAACTGCAGGAGAGCTAGAAGCTGAACAGACCCAGCACAGGGCTGAGAGCATTTGAGTTCTCCAGAATGGTGAGATCCGACAGTATACACAGGATATTAAATAGAAATTCCAGAAAGATCACAGCTTAAAAGTAGGGTTAAAATAAACTAAGGGTAAAGGTTTTTCTAGTCTTACCCTAGTAAAGCCTTATTTTAAAAAAAATCCTTTACAGAATAAATCTGATCATCCACAAAAATAATTACCTGAAAGAATAAAATTCAGCATGCTTTAAAGAAAGACCACAAGCTACAGACTCTCAAAGGTTTAGCATCCACAATGTCCAGAATATAATTTTAAAATGACTAGTCTATGAAGAGTCAGGAAAATACATTCCGTAACCATACCCTTAAAAAAATAAGTTATTAGAACAGACCAAAAAATAGGAGAGAAGATGAAGAAGTGAAAAAAGACTTTAAAACATCTGTTATAAACAGGTTCAATAATTTAAAGGAAAACATGGACACAATGAAGAGGCAGATAGAAACTATTAAAATGAAGTAAAGGGAAACTCTAGATTTTAAAAAGACAATTTCTAAAACGAAAAATTTCAGTGGATAGATTTAATAGATTAGGTACTGCAGAAGAAAATATTGGTGAATTTAGCATGGCATCATAAATTATTCAAACTACAGTAATAGAAAAAAAGCCTTAGAAACTTAACAGTACGTCAGTGAACCATGGAACAACATTAAGTGATAATTGGGCTTCCAGAAGGAGAAGAGATGGAGTGGTGGCAAAGGATAAAATTTGATGAATTGTGGCTGAAAATTTTCCAGGTTTAATAAAAATATATTAATCTGCAGATCCACAAAGTACAATAAATTCCAAAAATAACAACAAAAAACCCCACACAAGGTACATCTTCATCAAATTGTTGAAAAACAGTTATGAAAAGACTATCTTAAGAGAAGTCAGAGAGGGAAAAAGAAGACAATACATACAGAGGAATGAAGAGAAGGATAACCATTGATTTCACAATATAAACAATGTAAACCAAAAGAGAATGGAATGACATTTTTCTAAATGTTGAAAGAAAAAAAAGATGTTAAATTTGTATTATTAACATCACTTTAAAAAGCATCAAAAATATGAAAACCCAGAGATAAGTTTAACAAAATATAGTTCAGATCAGTACAGCCAAAATTTAAAAACCCACTACTAGTAAAAATTAAAGAAGCCCCAAATGTTCATGGGTTGATAGACTCAATATTACCAAAATTCCATTTTCCATAGATAGAGCTGTATATTCAAAGCAATTCAAATGAAAATCCAAGTAGTTTATTTAAAAAGAAATTGAAAGCTGATTCAAAAATTTATGTGGAAATGCAAAATAACTAGAATAATTAAGACAATTTTTAAAAAGAAGAGTCAATTTAGAGGGCTTTTAATACCTGATTTTAAGAGTCATAAAAATTGGGCGCCTGGGTGGCTCAGTGGGTTAAGCCGCTGCCTTCGGCTCAGGTCATGATCTCAGGGTCCTGGGATCGAGGCCCGCATCGGGCTCTCTGCTCAGCGGAGAGCCTGCTTCCTCCTCTCTCTCTGCCTGCCTCTCTGCCTGCTTGTGATCTCTCTCTGTCAAATAAATAAATAAAATCTTTAAAAAAAAAAAAGAGTCATAAAAATTACAGCAATCAAGACCATGTGCTAGTATAGCAAGGACAGACATAAAGATAAACAGGAGAAGAAAGAGAGAGTTCATTTGATTTTCAAAAATGGTATCAATAATATAATTCAATGGGAAAGAAAAGGAATTCACTTCAACTAATGGTTAATGGTGCTGGAACCACTGGATATCCCTGTGAAAGAAAATGAACTTAACCAGTACCTCTCACCTATACCAAAGTAACTTAAAATGGATCATAAGTCTAAATGCAAAAGTTGAAACTATAAAATGTCTAGAAGAAACATAGAAAAAAACTTCATCCTCTTGTGATAGGCAAAGATTTCTTAAACACAATACAAAAGCACTAGCAATAAGAGAAAAATATTGAGAAATTGGACACCAAAATTTAAGTGTCTGATTTTGAAGAAATACTAACAAAAAAGAAACATCAATCTTCATGCGAGGAAAAAAAATCCATGTTACATATATCCAACAAAGGACTTGTGTCCAGAATAAATACAAAGAACACTTACAACTCACTAAGAAGAAGACAACCTACTTTAAAAACAGGTAAATGATTTGTACAGCAAGCACTTCACAAAACAATACACACACACACAGCCAGCCAACAAACATATGAAAAGTTGGTCAACCTCGGTTAGTAACACGGTAAATGCAAATTAAAACCACAATCAGATCCAAGTCCTGCTGCTGATGTAGGGCAAGTAAAATTCTTATACACTGTAAGTGGTACAACCACTTTGGAAAATAGTTTGGCACTATATTTTAAAGTTGAACACACACTCTACATATAACACAACAAATTCACTCTTAGATGTTTCCTCAAGAGAAATGAAAACATGTCTAGAAAAACAACAACAACTTATGTCTGAATGTCCATGGCAGCTTCATTCATAATATCACCAAAATGGGAATAACCCAAATATTTTCAAAACCCAAATAATGTTATCATCAGGTGAATGGATAAACCAATTATGGTATATTCATATTGTGGAACACTGTTCAACCTTGAAAAGGAGCACAGATCTCAAAAACATGATGCTGAGCAAAAGTACTCAGCCTCATTCAGTATGATCTCATTATATGGCATTCTGCAACAGGCAAACTGATCAGAAATTAGATTATTTCTGTTACTGAAATTAGATCAGTGGTTGCTTGGAGGGGGCTGGAGTGAGATGAGGAATTGACTTGGATACTTATGAGGGAATTTCTGGAGGTTATGAAAATGTTCTAAGCCTTGATTGGTGGCATTACCAAAACTCAATGAATAGCACATTTTAAATGAGTGTATTTTATTGTATCTTAACTATAATACAATAGTTATTTGTATTATAATAATACAATCAAAAATTTTTTTAATTTTTAAATATTTTTTAAAATTTTGTTTATTTATTTGACAGACAGAGATCACAAGTAGGCAGAGACGCAGGAAGAGAGAGAGAGAGAGAGAGGAGGAAGCAGGCTCTCCGCTGAGCGGGGAGCCCGATGCGGGGCTGGATCCCAGGACCCTGAGATCATGACCCGAGCCGAAGGCAGAGGCTTTAACCCGCTGAGCCACCCAGGTGCCCCAAGGTTTTTGTTTTTGTTTTTGTTTTTGTTTTTTAAGAGGGAAAGGGGAGGGAAAGGGGGAAAGATTTGGAACATTATTCGGTTATTAGAGAATAAGGTAGGTAAATATTTTGGAATATAAAGATACAATATTAAGTGAAAAATATAAATTGTCAGATAGTACCGTTGATCACTGACCATTGATTGTTTATCATTAAACATATTGTTTATCTATTCATGCATCCCATGGGCACTTGGGTTGCTTCCAACCTTTGGCTATTGCAAATATGCCACTATGAATGCTATTGTACAAATATCTGCCTAAATTTCTGTTTTCTATTCTTTAGGGTATATACCTACAGGTAGAATTGCTGGATCATGTGGATCATATAATTCTATGTGTAATTTTCCTTCCTCATTTGTAAAATAGGTATGATAATCCCTGTACTGTCCACACCCCTAGGGTTATTGGAACCAAATATAAAACTCCATTATAAGTTGTTAAACATCAAATTCATGTAAGGGATTATGAGAAAGTATTTAGGAGGAAGAGGACCATCCTAAAAATAAAATACATATACACAGTTTTAACAAAAGTGAAGAATAACTAAAATTAACATTTATTGAGGGCTTACACGTGCGAAGCATGTAGTAAGCATTTTACAGGTCTTAGCAAACTTAGGCCTCATAATGATCTTTTGAAGCAGACATTCCTATCATCATTTAACACCTGAGAAAACTGAGGTAGAGAAAAGCTACAATAACTTGCCCAAAGTCATACAGCTGATAAGCAAGAGAGCAAGAAATTACTTCAAGTAGCAACATTTCCCCCACCCTTGTCAGAGTTCTTTCAACATCCAGTAGGTTTTATCATAATTTACAATGACAAATTATAAAAGAATAAATGCATTTATCTCAGTTCAAAGCAATATAAGGAGTCTAGGAAGTGCAGAGAGAAATAAATCTGTTATTATAAATGTTACTCAAGTTTCCCCATACATGGCTTCATATCAGATTCTGGAAAGAAAGAAGAGTCCAGATATTTTAAGCACCAACTTTCTAAAGCTCAAAAAAAAAGGCTTTGGAAAAGATTTTGGCCTTCTTGTTACCTAAGGAGACTGGGTCAGAGGATGGGAGGGTGGGGGATAAGTCTGCCACTGACATCCGCACAAAAGAAAAAGAAAGCAAAGGAAAGCCTACACCCAGAGGCATGTTCAGGCCAACAGGAGACACACCATATTTCTGATGAGGTCTTCGCGCCTTCCTTGTCTTCAAGTGAAAACTGGAGCCATGAAATCCCCGTTTTGTTAACACTAAGATATGGTAATGCCAACCATTCATGACCATAAGCATGGAAAATTGATGAAATTACAGTCTGTTCAGGGCAGTAATATGGGGATGAGAGAAAAAAAATCCTTGCCTGTGTTAGAATCCTGGTGGCAGCTTTTTTAAAACAGGTGAACATTTTCTTCCCCTTCTGCTGGAAAACATCCCTTTGTGCAATATGCCAAGTGGATGCTTATGGAAAAGGTCAAAGGAAAAAAGCAAATGACACAAATAATTGAGATATTTTTATGGGCATGTAAGTCCATGAGCATTTCATTAGTATCACTGAAGCAATTTTCTGCTCTCAAAGAAGTAGCCAAATTGAAATTCTAGCCTACAATTTACTTAATGAGCAAAAGAATGTGATTATGTTGCCATAACATTAAGATTCGAGATGGTCATGTGACAGGTGTGAGGAAAGTCAGGGTTAAGGAATCTAAGTAAAGTTAACCTGGCCTTTTCCCATGAATGTTTTCCAACAGAATACGTCAAAAACCCATCACTTCTTCGAGAGCTAATGACAGCCACAATGCAATGTTCAGAGCAATGCATTTCTAGCATATGCTATACTGAAGTTTCAAGCAATTGAAAAATATTGCTGTATGTGATCACAGAGCAGTGACCATCTCAAGTACTATTTCCCAAGGTTCCAGGCTACATAATTGTGTCAGCTAGTTACAGCTGTTTAATAAGTCAACCCAAAAGTTTGTGGCTTCAACAACTACTTTAAGTTCTCATGAGTTATGTTGGTGTGCATGAGAGGTGGCTGATCTCAGGCTCACTCATAATGTTCACTGTGGGTTGACTGGTCTACGATGGCTTTGGCTGGTCTGGTATGACTGTGCCCTGCCCTCACATGGTGGGGTGTCCTCCAGCAGGCTAGTCCCAGGTTTTTGCTTAAGGCAATGGCAAAGTTCTGAGAAAAAGAATAAAAGCAATCAAGGCCTCTTGACATTTAGCCTCAGAGCTGACACAAGGTCTCTTCACTACCCTCTATTGGCCCCAAATAAGACATAATTAGCCCAGGTTCGAAGGGTAGAGGAAGAGAGTCCATCTCTGGGTATGAGAAAGTGCAAAATATGGTTGCCAAGGAGAAGAGTAGAAGCCACTATAACATTCTACTTGGAGGGGCTCTTGAGTGGCTCAGTGGGTTAAGGGACCAACTGTTGATTTCAGCTCAGGTCATGATTTCAGGGTCCTGAGATCGAGCCCTGCCTTGGGCTCCATGCTGGACATGGACTGTGCCTGAGATTCTCTCTCTCTCCTTTCCCGCTGCCTCTCTGCCCCATGCACATACACACTCTCTCTCAAAAAAAAAAAAAAAAAAAAAATCTATTTGGGAAAGGATTGCCCCAAATTTACAAATAGATTAGAATCCCAAAGAACACTGGTACTCTATTGTTTGACTCTCCGGATGCATATTCCTAAGATAACAAATGTTGCTGTTAGGTTCTCAAGTAAATCAATGAGTCTATTATTACATATGATTGAAGAAACAACTATGCATTTGTCAGCGTAACCTAAAAAAAAATAATAATAGTGTGGCTGCTAGTAAAATAACACAGAGGAAATTAGCAGGAAATCAGAAGTTGCTTTTTATTTCTTAAAGGTGCCTTAGGAGAGCAAGTTTTGTTAGAAGAAGGTGACTACAGTTATTTTGAAACACTGACCTAGTAAGTGACCTGTGAGAAAATTAGGAGCGCCTTGTCTCCAAGTCTTTCTTTGCCATCTACCACTATCACCCATCACTATTCCCTAACCACCAGACATAAGTAGTTTGAGTTCTAAATCCCCAACCCACTCCAATCCCATTCTTGTACTTACTACTGGGAAATGCAGGCAACTGAAATAATATTTAGGTTTGGAAGCCCTGAGTCCAATGAGGAGTTTCTGTAATGGTTCTGAAAAGAACTTCTGTTCACTTTTCAGTGATTAGAATTTAATGTCATTTATTCTTTTTCTTAAAATTTACTTATATTTCAAACATGGGGAAAAATTCAGAGAATTCTGTAACAAACACTCCCATATCTAATGTTCAAGCTCTACTTAATCTGAAAATGGTCACATTTGTTTTACATTTCTTTTGAAGAAATAAAGCATTACGGACAGTTTTCCCTGTACTTCCCTCCCTGATCTCAGTTCTCCCTCTCATCTCTCTGTCCCTTCTTCCTCAAAGTAACCACTAACCTGAATTAGTCATCAGTTACCAGTCCCATGAATATTTTATACTTCTCCCTGTGTATGTATTCATAAACAGTATATAGCTTTGTCTCGCTCGTTCTACACTTTATATAAATTGCTTTTATATGTTGTACCTATATATCTGTATCTTGCTTTTTTCACTCAACATTTTAATTTAAAAAAATTTTTTTAATTTATTTAAGTAATCTCTACACCCAACATGGGGCTTGAACTTATGACCCGGAGATCAAGAGTCACATGCTCTTCAGATTGAACCAGACAGGTACCCCTCACTCAACATTTTTACTTATTCATTCATTCATTCATTCATAAAGCCAAGGAAAGGGGGTAGGAGGGGCAAAGAGAGAGGAAGAGAGAAAACCTTTTTCAAGATTTTATTTGTTTATTTGAGAGAGAGAGAGAGCATATACGAGAGAGAGCAGCAGGATGAGGAGCAGAGGCAGAATTAGATGATGTGGGGCTTGATCCCAAGGACCCTGAAATCATGACCTGAGCCAGAGGCAGGTACTTAACTGACTGAGCCACCCAGGCATCCCGAAGTGAGAGAATCTTAAGCTGGCTCCACACCCAGCACAGAGCCTGACACTGGGCTCAATCTCCTGACCCTGAGATCATGACCTGAACAGAAATCAAGAGTCGGACACTTAACTGACTGAGCCACCCTCAATATAGGTGACCCTCAATATTTTAAAAATATTTTTCCATGTTGTTGAACAGCACTTGTTTACTAATTTTCAGTGTTGAAGAATTTTCAATTGTATGGCTATGTCAGATGCACTTTTCCATTCCCCCACTGAAGGACATTAAGTTGCTTGTCATTTTCTCTATTATAAACAATATTGTAATTAATCTTCTTGTGCATATTTTTACATAATATGTACACTGGCATATATGCCTAGAAGTGGAATTTCTCCATTTTAATGCATGAGCATCTTCAACTCTCTTAGGAATTACCAAATTACTCCTATTAGCTGTGTTTGGGAGTACATGCTAATTCACCTCTAGAACTGTAGAATTGTCAGCTTTTCACATTTTGCAACTTGATGAGTACAGTAGCGTATCTCAGCATTTTAGTTTTCCTCATTACTATGGAGATGGAATTTTTCTGTTTATTGAGCTCTTCATTTGTGAATTACTTGTTCATATTTCTTGGCCATTTATTATCGTATTGTTTTTTCCTGTTGCTTGTGTATTTTTTCAACGTGAACATAATTACCCATTTGTCATATAAATAGTGACGATTTTTTTCCTCCCTCACATTTAGACTTCAACCAAGTTTATGGTGTTTTGGCTTTATAGAACTTTGAAGTTTGTATTCAAATGTCCCAAAGTTTTCCCTAATTTTTATCAAATGCCATTTTCCTGCCCATGCCTTAGATTTTACTACTCAAAATGTGGTCCACAGACCAGCAGCATCAATATCATCTGAAAATCATGGCTTGAGAACCACTGTTGCAGACAGATTCTCTCCCCTCTGACCTTCTCCAGGACTGTAAAGGATACGCCTTCAGTTATTCCCTCTTTCTTACATCATCTGAATCTTCCTCTCTATTATACCTTTCCTGCTCCAGTATATGCAGTCTCAAACTGTCCTTGATCCAAATTCTTCTCCAGCTGCTGCTTCATTTTTGGGGTCCCCTTTTCAGCAAAGCTTTTCACACCGGCTGTCCAGATGCACGGCCCTTCCTTGATCAGATCCTGAGCACTCTCTAGCTACTTCTATCTGTCTCCTGCTTCCATCACTCCCCTGAAACTGACCTTATCCAAGTCAGCACCCAGATCTTGGTTGCGGAACTCAAAGGTCATTTGCCAGTCATCATCTTATAAGACCTTTGAGCAGCACTGGGCCCCACCAACCCCATTCTCCTTAAAACATATTTCTCTCTTTGCTTCTGTGAATCTAGATTCCTGATTTTCTTCCTACTTCACTGGCTGTTCTTTCTCTGCCTCCTTTTCTGGTTCATCTTTCCCTAACTCCCTACATATGAAGAATGAGGCAAGGTTTGGTCTTTGTCCTTTTGGATGTACACTCTTCAAAGGTTGCTTCAGCCATTCCCATGGCTTAAAATCAGAGGCATACCCAGGGCAAGGCAGTGGATACCCTCATCCCTCATACAATCAGTAAGAGAGTGCATGGTCTATAGAGATTTTCAAAACAATATGCCAATTATACCTGGGTCTGATTTTTAGTGTCACCAATTCTAGATAGCATCAGTCATAAAATACTCCTTTTAGAGGGAGAGATTTTATTGATTTATGTTCTAAACAATGGTTTAATTAATCTTGAGTTTTAATAAAGATCTGGAGCTTCAAATTACCATATTTGTATTACTTTTCTTTAATAAGTGTGTATTCTACATGGAATTTGGAAAAATCCATTTATACAGTGAGCCTTTCCCTTCTCCCACAGACTCAGCTGTGGGCATTCATTTCAAGAGAGGTTCCTAATACTTTGAAATTACTCAGTCTTGTGTCAGATACAGTTCATGTCTCTTCTCCCTGGAATACCGACATTCCTGTGATTTAGCAGTAGATTCAAAATAAGCAATGACAGTACAGTGACCATAAGAAATGACAAAATCAAACTTGAGTTATTTCATCTGTCATTCTCTGTGAACAGAGTATCTGCCTTCAACATTTAAAATAGTGAAACTGAGTGTGAACTACAAAGTGTAATACTTTTGTTGGTAAGTGTAAAATATAATTCATAAATATTTTACTAAATTTGGAGAATATCTTTAAAATGAAGATGACAATGAATTCTTACAATTTTACTTGTTAATTTTTTATTTTAAAACTAAAGAATAAAGAAAATCTGAGTATTTCCAATTATTACAGGATTATTGGGAAAAATATTTTGTCATATAAAGGAGGGAGTGTTTAAAAAAAAAAAAATCCACTCTGGGGTGCCCCCGTGGCTCAGTCAGTTAAGCATCTGCCTTCGGCTCAGATCCTGATCCCAGGGTCCTGGGATGAAGCCCCACACCAGGCTCTCTGCTCAGTGCAGAACCTGCTTCTCCCTCTGCCCCTCCACCTCTCTTGTTCTCTCTTATGTGCACGTATGCACTAAAATAAATAAAATCTTAAAATTCATAAATAAATGTTAAATATTTGGGGGGAAAAAGACCCACTCTGGGTATCAAGCACATTATGTGTGCTTCCACTTGAAATGCTAATCTATGTGCATTTCCAAATTTCTCTTTTTCTCCTAGATCTCTCTTAACAGCTCCAAATTAATGTATCCAAGTGACTTGCCCAAGTGAGTCTATCTGGATACCCTACAGACATCTCAGAATTAGTCAACTAAATGGACCTGTTGATTTTACCCCATCTCAGCACCCAAGCCTGTACCTCCTTCCAGGCTTCTGAGTGAATGACCCAACGATGACCCACCCAGTTATTCTAACCAAATTCCAGGGGACATTGTTGATTCTTCCATTTCCCCCATTTCCATACCCAAGTAATCCCCATGGAATTTCCACTAGTATCATCAGAGTTCAAAGGGTCTACAAATGCTCCCCAACTTATGTCCTGATAAACCCACTGAAGGTTGAAAATACCGTTAAGTTGAAAATGCATCTAATATACTTAAGCTACTGAACAAAAGAGCTTAATCTTGCCTACCTTAAACATGCTCAGAACACTTACAGTAGGCCATAGTTGGGCCAAACCATCTCATGCAGAGCCTATTTTATAATAAAGCACTGAATATTTCATGTAATTTATTGAATATTGTACTGAAAGTGAAAGAGTGGTTGTGAGTGTATTGGTTTTCTAACCATTTGATTGCAGGGATGACCAGAGCTGTGGCTCACTGCCACTGCCCAGTGTCATGGGAGAGGATCTTACTGCATATCACTAGCCCAGGAAAAGATCAAAATTTACACTTCAAAGTACAGCTTCTGTGGAACACATTATCGTTTTCACACCACAGTAGATTTGAAAAATTGTAAATGGAACCACCATAAATTGGGGACCATCTGTAGGCCCCGAGCTCTGTCCCTCAGCTTTAGAACCTACCTGTCCAATGCATGCCTCCCACAAAGGCCCTAGACCGGGCGATGCCGATGCCTTGCCCGATGCCTCTCAGTGATCTCCCACTGCTGAGCATCATGACCATGGCCTGCAAGCATTTTCTGTCCAATATCGTGTCAGAACACTTTCATCCTCACTCACTCTGTCACCTCAGAGGTCTTGCCTCAGATTCCCAGACACCCCACTCCTTCCTCCAACTCGGAGCCCTTGACCTGCTCTCTCTCCCCTGGTCCTGGAAAAGCCCAGGAGGTTTTCACCCTGCTCTTCTAAGGGCCCATTCATTGTCATCCTCCACTTGGAGTTTAAATGCCATTTCTTTAGAGCGGTTTTCTTTGATCTTACTTATATCCATTATCAACTTAATACTATTTATTTGGAGCCAAAACATTGAAAGAGCCCAGATGGCCATCAATATAGGAATGGATAAAGAAGATGTGGTATACGCCCATACACACACAATGGAATATTACCCAGCCATCAAAAGAATGAATTGCAAATTACTATTTGCAATGACATGGATGGAACTAGAGGGTCTTATGCTAAGCAAACTAAGTCAGAGAAAGACAAATATCATATGATTTCACTTATCTGTGGAATTTAAGAAACAAAACAGATGAACATAGGAGAAGGGAGGGGAAAATAAAATGCGATGCAATAAGAGAGAAAGAAACACCATAAGACTCTGAACTCTAGGAAACAAATGGAGGGTAGCTGGGGGGTGGTGGGTGGGAGATGGAGTAACTGAGTGATGGGTATGTGCATGTGATGTACTGAGCACTAGGTGTCATATACAACTGATGAATCACTAAATTCTACCCCTGAAACTAACAATACACTATATGTTAATTAAAATGAATTTAAATTTTAGAAGATCCTGTTGATTTGGCTCCTGGTGAATGGTTTCTCTCCGCCATGATAACATGAGCTCCAAGAGGGCAGGTCTGTTTGCTCCCCACTCTCCCCCACTCAATTGCTTCCCCAGTGACTAGTGCCGTGTGGACGCACATGGGGCACATGGTCAACCCTTGTTGAGAATGAATGAATGAGCCCTCTCTTCCCGCTTGCATCTATATGATTGCTGTGTAGGTGCTAAGCTCTTGGGTGCCACTCTACACCGGCCCAGGACAGGACATCCTCCTCCCACTGAAACACTGAGTCTCTGCCTCAGGATTTTGGAAATGGGATGAGAGAGTCATTCCAGCCCTTTTAAATAACGTTGCAGCACAAAAGCCTAGGGCCTCTCCATGACTTTGTTTTTTATTGTTATTTATATAGCCAGAAAAACAGAGACAACAAATCGGCAGAGAAATAAATAAAGCAGATGTACAAAGACCAGGAAATGCAAGAGACAGAGTGTCCTGACAGCATTCTTATGCCTGGTCCTAGTTCCTCTGAGGCTGCTGCAGCCCCCTCCTTGGTAGCCACTAGATAGAGCAGAATCCACATAACAAAGACCCCTTTTGCTTAAGTTTTTTCAGACTGAGCTGCTCTCATCTGGAAGTCGATGTCGCTCTGAAAAAAAGACATTGACCAACGGAACTGGCATTTATCAGCCAAAAAAGACAGCAAGAAAATGAAATAAAAGATCAAAGGACTCACTGGGAAGAGTGGAGTGTGATGGGCACGAGGAGAAGGCGTCCTCAGGGACAAGGGAGTAGCCAACAGGGAGGGTGGGGTGACAACACATGCGCTTTGATAGACGTGGTGTAACCATGATGAAATCAGACATCATAGACGGCATTCACACATCAGATGCACACACCCCCACCCCCAACCCAGTCTCTACTGCGTGCGGAATACTGGTGTGGCCTACACTTCTGGTTTGGGTAGGAGTGGTGGTCCAAAATCCAGACCAAGCTCTGCTTTCTAACTCTGAGTTTGTAGGAGCTGTAACTGCCCAAAACAAGTGTGTGTGTGTGTGGGGGGGGGGGGGTCTCTGTTTAAAGTTCACACAAGGAAGAGTAGGGGTCCTGAGACCCAAATCTTCTTGAGAATGATCAAGGACAGGTCATATCTTCAGGGTACTTTTACTCTAAATCCATACATTGTTATATTACAAAACTCTTCCCTAGAAAGGAAGAGAGGGACATCCTCAACTTATATCCTGAGCTAAATCTTGAACTATTTCAGGCAGGCAGGCAAGAGGGCCAGGCATTTTAGGAAGCAGACACTACATATAAAAGAATAACACATGATGATTTGTGTCAGATAAACTAGAGAAGTGGATGAAGAGAAGAAATGGGCGGGAATGGTGCTAGAAAGGAAAGAAGCCGTCAGGAAGGGTCTTGAGTTCTCTGCTAAGCAGTCTGGTCTTTATCCTCTAGTCCACAGAGCCACTGAGGGGATTTAAGCCAGAGAGTGACCTGGATGAGGATGGTGGGTGAATTGGAGAAGGCCAGGCCAGGAAGCAGGAAGACTAGGCTGGTATAACAGGCCAGGTCAGGGCTGCTGGGGGCCTAAGGAAAGCAGGGGTAAAGGCACCTGAAGGAGGAAACAGGCTGAGTGACATTTAAGGAGTGTAAAGGAGGTAATCTGGAGGTAATCTGGAGACCATAAGTCCTAGTTTGCCTAAGACAGTTTCAATTTACATCTGTTGTCCTGGCCTAATTATTAACAGTACCTCCTTGGATTCACAAAACTGTCCTGATTTGGGGCACCTGAGTGGCTCAGTGGGCTAAGCCTCTGCATTCAACTCAGGTCATGATCTCAGGGTCCTGGGATGGAGCCCCACATCTGGCTCTCTGCTCAACAGGGAGCCTGCTCCCCCACCTCCCACCTGCATCTCTGCCTACTTGTGATCTCTGTCAGACACATAAATAAAATCTTTAAAAACAAAACAAAACAAAACAAAACAACTGTCCTGATTTGAGGGATAAATTATAAGCTTTCCCTACGTATAGGACACAAAGGAGAGAGAAGAGTCTAGGCTGCCCTTTGGGATCTGGCTTAGACAGCCCTGACCTTTATGATTCTAGTTACTAGTGTAGAGAATAGAAAAGGAGCAGGTTTGAGCCAGAAAATAGTAAGATGATTACATACTGCTTTCAAGTACTAGTAAGACACTTGAATGAAATTACCAAGTAAATAGCTTAGAATGTACTAAAATATAGTGTATAGAATGCTGTAACTCAAAAGACAGTAAGAGACTCTGAAACCATCTGTCATTGTTACATGCTTCTTTCCCCAAAATTCTCCTCCAATCCTTAAATATACCAAGTTCTACATCAGAAACTCAAAATCACTGACAGAAAATTGAGGACACACCCACAATACATGAAAAGAGCAAAACCAATGGATTTCACTGATGGATACTGACAAAGGAATTTGGTTTCTCCTACTAAATCTTTTCCCAGTGGAAAACTTCCTGCCTTGAATAAGAATGTTTTATAGAAATGTCAGCATGCCCAGGTTCCCAGAGAAGGGATTTAAATTATATACCATAAGTCAATAAAGAAACTTTTCATGTAGTCATTTTAGGGCAGAACATTCCAAAACATAAAGGACAAATGTTCACAGACTGCAATTAAAAAGCACTTTCTGGGGGCTCCTGGGTGGCTCAGTGGGTTAAAGCCTCTGCCTTTGGCTCAGGTCATGATCCCAGGCTCCTGGGATTGAGCCCTGCATCAGGCTCTCTGCTCAGCAGGGAGCCTGCTTCCTCCTCTCTCTGCCTGCCTCTCTGCCTACTTGTGATCTCTCTGTCAAATAAATAAATAAAATAAAATAAAATAAAAAGCACTTTCTGCATTCTGGATTAAAATCAAATGAGAAGACTAACATATGATAAACTGAGAACTAGTTTTTTTCATGACCTCCACCATGCACTCTACGGTTTCCTAAAATTTAGCACAGTTCCTTAAGCAATCCTGACTCCCCCAAACACACACACACACACACACACACACACACACACACACACCACTGATATGTGGGATGAACTTCAGCAAAGAAACAATTTGTCATAGCACCAGCTAAAACAGGAAGTGTCGGCAAGACTGATTAGACTTACTAGGCTCTAACACCCATCAGAACAGTGATGAGTGTCTGTGCCTTTTTGTTATAGCATGGGCTAGGGAGCAGTAATCAGGCAGAATCTGAAGGCCTTGCAAGTCAACAGCACTCACTCATGCCTGGGCCGTTGGAGATGGCCCTGCTCAGGCCCCACCAACCTCGTCTCCTTCTGACATGGTCATTCTGCCCATCTTGCCCTCTTGCCAGCCTCATCAGGCTGCATTTACACCTGTACAATCCTAACATTACCCACCAGTACCATCATGATTAATTAAGGAGACCTACCAAAGAATAGTTTTGCTCAATGAAATGTTTTTAATTGCATTAAAACTTGATAATTTCATTCAAGTGTTGTAATTTCAAGAAGGAGTCTAGATGGGTCTTAGATGTGTCCACTTCTCTCTTGCCTCTAATTGGTTGAGGTTCAGAGAAGAAAGAAATCAGGGGAGGATGATGAAAAGAGGGACTAAAAGATGATCTGGTCAAGCCCCTTGGCTTACAAATGTGCTACTAGCAAGAACAAGTGGCATGAGCAGGTTTAGGAACAAACAACTCACTCTTTGTAAGCATACAACTCAACTGACAGGGCAGACTTGCATAGGTAAACTGCAGAGGGCCCAACAAGCCAAGAGGGTTCATGGGGCTATATATTTAACAAAGAGAATGGAAAGCAGTGTTTTATTGAAATTAGTGAAGTTACAGTTGTTTGAGAGTGCTTCTGTAGAAGCCATTCCATCAACATCATTCTACCATCTTCTTTGACCTTGACCAAAACTAATTTTTCCATGGGGCAATGTCCACACATAGGCCAGATCATTTAAGAAAGAGAAATTAAGGTCTCACATAATGTTTCCTCCCAAATTACAGAGACTGAATCAAAAGTTGGGCCCAGAGGTTGCTGGCCTCTTAGAGTCGGGAATGGTTAGTTTCATGTGTCAACTCAGCTAGGCTATCATACTCAGTTATTTAATCAAACACTAATCTAGGTGTTGCTGTGAAGGTGTTTTGAAGAAGTGGTTAACACCTAAAATTGACTAACCTTAACGAGAGGACATTATACTTGACAATATGTGTGGGTATCATTCAATCGGTTGAAGGTCCTAAGAGAAAAAAAATGGGGTTTTCTGAAAAAGGTATTCTGCCTCAAAATTGCAGACAGACATCATCTGGATGTCTGACACTGCCTCTCTTTTCTGTGCTTACTGCACAGACTTGCAGGATAATAAGCATCCTGCAGGAAAAAAAAATTACAAACGAGGTTGACAGGTGTGCCCACAACCAATTTAAGCTTTCCCAGGCAGTCAGGCTAAGAAAGCATGTATCTGTTGGGGCCAAAGGGACATCTTCAGCAGGTGACCCTTTCATTTTCCACTAATTCAATTTGTGTAGAAATAAGCATAGCTCATTGACTAAATCTGCCTTTCTCTTGAAGAGGAACTTGATACAACTTGAAATTGCTAACTTAATTCACATCTCCCGTTACAATCAGGAAGCTATATTTTTACTTGATTAAAATGAAGAAATCTGAGATCTGGAAAGAACCATAGAATACATCGGGTTGAGCCTCTCCATCAATAGTGAGGGTCTGGAAGGGCACAGAGGAACACTCACAGGAGACATGGCAGGGAATGAGCAGTGGGATCAGAAACTACAGAGTGGGAGCAATCCAAGGTGCCCCAGTAGACTGTCCACGCTGTGTGGGGTATGGCAAAAATGGATGTTGGGGGTGACGGGGTTGATGTTCCATCTGCAGCGAGAATGGCCCTCTGGTGACCACTTGCACCCTCTCATGGGAAGCCCTTTGTCCTCTCTCCAACTTCTGCTTAAATACTTTCAGTGATGGGGATTTTGACGTTTGTTAGGCATACCCAAACAAAGCTTTTTTTTTTCTGGTAGAACTGAATCTATTTCCTTGAAATTTCATACCCATTTCCTCAGCGGTTCTCACTTTGGCTGACATTTAGGCTTACCTGTGGAACTTCTAAAAAAATTCAGGCTACACACCAGGCCAGTCAAATGAGAATTTCTGAGGGTTGAACCCAGGCTTACAGATATTGCTTAAAGACCCTCAGGTGGCCCACCTGGAAGCCGAGTTTGAAAACCCCTGCATTCAGCCCGCTTCCTGTGTTTGTTTGCTAGGGCTGCCATAACCAAATGCTGCAGACTAGGTGGCTTAACCAACAGAAATTAATTTTCTCACAAGTACAGAGGCTAGAAGTCCAAGATCAAGGTGTCAGCCTCGCTCCTTGGCATGCAGACGGATGTCTTCTCACTGTGTTCTCACATGGCCTTTCCTCTGTATGTATCCCTGGTATCTGTCTGTCTCTCTCTTCCAATCAGGCCCCCTTATGATCTCATTTAAACTTAATCACCTCCATAACAGCCCAGTCTCCAAACACAGTCATGTTGGAGGCTAGGGCTTCACGTATGATTTTAGGGGGGTGGAGGACACAATTTTGTCCATACAGTTCAGCTCACCCACCAGAACTGGTTAAGTGAGAGCACCTTACACAGTGCCATGGCACCCAGATGTGCATGAAATGTCCGGTGTGGAGGTGGCCAGTGGATTCTGGGGCCATCAAGGGCAGTTATCCAGGCATCCCTGAAAGTAGCACCACTGAGCAGGGCCGGATGCCATGACCAGCAATCTCACGAATCCCAAAACCAGGCAACAAAATGATCCATTCTGGGCCCCCACTTTTCTACCAGATGGATGAGCCAAGATTCTTCCCCAGGCAGACAGCTGCAGAGCACCCACTAAGCTACTGGAGGAGTTCAGAGGCCCAAGGAGCACAGAGCACAGGACAAAGAGATGGGCTAGAGGCCACACAGGTGCAGTTCCAGGTGGTGGCTTCTACCTTCTCCCTTCACATATATCAGATGACATACTGTGACAGACGAGCTGGTGGCAGGCAAGCAGATTCTGCAAATTAGAGCCTCATTGTTATTTTGAAATACTAGCAATTTAGATGCCTAGAACAGTAACTAGCTCTTAGCAAGCCTCAATAAATAACTACTGAATGAACAAATAGATAAATGGAAATATTCGGTTGGATTTTAAATCCGTTAGAAATATTACAAGAGATTTCAACAAAGACCTTAAAAGTCCTTAAGTTTCATTTTTTTAAAAAGGATTTTTAATTTATTTAACAGAGAGAGAGATCACAAGTAAGCAGAGAGGCAGGCAGAGAGAGACGGGGAAGCAGGCTCCCCACTGAGCAAAGAACCCAATGCAGGGCTCAATCCCAGGACCCTGAGACCATGACCTGAGCCGAAGGCAGAGGCTGAACCCACTGAGCCACCCAGGTGCCCCCTTAAGTTTCATTTTAACTCTTAAAATTTTTTGAATTGTTGGAAAAATATTTCTAATTTTGTCTCTTGTGTGAAAAAAAGTTTTATTGTCATGATTTTTAAAAATTTAAAGAACTTATCATTAAACGGTCCTTGTCAGAATTGTGTGTAGCTATTTCAAGTTTAAAAGCTGATTTTAAGAGGCACCTGAGTGGCTCAGTCGGTTAGGCACCTGCCTTTAGCTCAGGGTCCTGAGACTGAGCCCAGCATAAGGCTTCCTCCTCCTCCCCCTGCTCATGTTCACTCTCTCTCTCAAATAAATAAATAAATAAATAATCTTAAAAAAAAAAAAGTCATGTTCACTGAGGTAATGCAGCTCATTGTTTCCAAGCAGTGTTCCAAAGCAAATTCTTCATCACATTTTAAAAAGATTTTATTTTTTTTTGAAGATTTTATTTATTTATTTGACAGACAGAGGTCACAAGTATGTAGAGAAGCAGGCAGAGAGATGGGAGAAAGCAGACTCCCTGCGGAGCAGAGAGCCCGATGTGGGGCTCGATCCCAGGACCCTGGGACTATGACCTGAGCCCAAGGCAGAGGCTTTAAACCACTGAGCCACCCAGGCGCCCCTAAAAAGATTTTATTGAAGAGGTACTTTAAAAAATATATTTGATATATCTTCCTTAATACTTTGTGTTTTTTCTTATCATATTTACATGATATATAAAGAAAACAACAGTGAAAATTTTCACTAAACCTCATATAGACATCTGTAAATCCCCTCTAGTTTACTCACTATATCTTACAAATATTCTTTTTCATGTGTTATAACTTGAAAAAGTAAGGAGCCACTCACTGCCTTCTACTTCTACCAGTAAATGATACTACTATCGAAATTATTAATCTTAACACCTGGGAGTCATCTGATTTCTCTTTTCCTTCAAGTTCTAAATCAAATCCTCCAGACAGTCCAGTTGTAGCTACTTTCAAAATTGTCCCTTCTCTGTCCACTTCTCTCTGTCTCCAATGCTTCTAGTTGGACTAAGCCACCATCCTCTCTTATCTGGATTATTACAAAAAAAAATTTGTTAAGGTTTATTTATGAATTTGAGAGAGAGAGCTGAGGGGAAAGGCAAAGGAAGAGGGAGAAAGAAACTCAAGCAGACTCTGTGCTGAGCACACAGCCCAACACAGAGCTTGATCTCATGACTCTTAGATCACAACCTGAGCTTAAACCAAGAATCAGACATTTTTTTTTAAAGCTTTTATTTATTTATTTGACAGAGAGAGAGATATATCACAAGTAGGCAAAGAGGCAGGCAGAGAGAAAGAGGGAGGAAGCAGGCCCCCCGTGGAGCAGAGAGCCTGATGCGGGGCTCGATCCCAAGACCCTGGGATCATGACCTGAGCTGAAGGCAGAGGCTTAACCCACTGAGCCACCTAGGTGCCCCTCAAGAATCAGACATTTAATGGACTATGCCACCCAGGCACCCCTGGATTATTGCAAAAGACTCTTAACTGAGCTTCCATTTTCTGTTTTTCTTGCCTTTCTCCAATTCCTTCTCCATATAGCAGTTAGGGTTCTTTTAGTATCTTATTTAGATCAGGTAGACCAGGCTCCTTCCTAAGGCCTAAAAGCCCTAATAATCTGGTCTTTGCCTTCCCCTCTAACCTCATCCCTAGGGCCCTCCCACTCTTGCATGATATGCTCCAGTCACAGTAGCCTTCTTTCTGATACATGGGGAGAGAATATTCTGGGCTAAAGTGTCAAAGCCAAGGGGAGATGGTAAGCAAGCCATTAGAAAGTGAAGAGTCTAGAGTTTCCAGAGCATCTGAGTTGGAGCTGTAACTCTTGGAGTCTTGTAGGAAGCTACAAGATAGATGAGATCACCAAGGAAGTGTGTTTAGAAAGAGAGAGTACTGAAAACTGAGCCATGGCCACAGCAATCAGACAACAAAAAGAAAGAAAAGGCATCCAAATCAGTAAGGAAGAAGTAAGACTCCCACTTTTTACAGATGACATGATACTATATATAGACAATCCAAAAGGCTCCCTAAAAAACTGCTAAAATTGATAAATGAATTCAGTAAAGTTGCAGTTACAATATCATCATAGAGAAGTCTGTTGCACTTCTACATACCAGTAGTGAAGCAGCACAAAGAGAAATTAAGAATACTATCCCAATTAAAATTACACCAAAAATAAGAGTCTTAAGAGTAAACCTAACCAAAGAGGTGAAAGAACTGTGCTCTGAAAACTACAAAACACTGATTAAAAGAAATGGAAGATGACACAAAGGCATGGAAAGGCATTTATGCTCATAGATTGGAAGAACAAATATTGTTTAAATGTCTATGCTACACGACGCGATCTATACATTTAATGCTATCCCTAACAAAATACCAAGAGCATTTTTCACAGAACTAAAACAATCCTGAAATTTGTATGGAACCACAGAAAACTCTGAATTGCAACAGCAATCTTGAAAAAGAAAAGCAAAGTTGGAGGCATCACAATTTCAGACTTCAAGTTATATTACAAAGCTGTAGTAATGAAAATAGTATGGTAGTGGCACAGAAATAGACACATAGATCAATAGAATGAAGAATCAAACCCAAAATTTTATGGTCAATTAATCTTCAACAAAGCAGGAAAGAACATCCAATGGGAGAAAGAGAGTCTCTTCAACAAAAGATGTTGGGGAAAACTGGACAGCCACACGCAAAAGAATGGAACTGGACCACTTTCTTACATCACACACAAAAACAAACTCAAGATGGATTAAAGATCTAAATGTGAGACTTAAAACCCTAAAAATCCTAGAACAGAGCCCAGGCAGGCACTTCTTTGGCATTTGACGTAGCAGATTTTTTCTAGATAAGGCCTAAGAGGCAAGGGAAACAAAAGCAAAAATAAACTTTTGGTAATACATCAAAATAAAAAGCTTCTGCACAGTGAAAGAAATAATCAACAAAACTAAAAGGCAACCCATAGAATGGGAGAAAATATCTGAAATGACATACCCAATAAAGGCCTAGTTTCCAAAAGATATAAACAATTTATAAAACTCGACGTCCGAAATAAAAGAATCCAATTTAAAAATGGGCAGAAGACATGCACAGACATTTCTCCAAAAAAGACATACAGATAACCAACAGAGATGATGTTCACTACCACTTACTGTCAGGGAAATGCCAATCAAAACTAAAACGACCTATCACCTCACACCCGTCAGAATGGCTATAACCAGTACACAAGAAACCGCAAGTGTTGGTGAGGATGTGGAGACAAAGGAACCCTCATGCACTATTGGTGGGAATGAAAACTTATGTAGCCGCTGTGGAAAATAGTATGGAGGGTCTTCAAACTACCCTATGATCCAGCAATTGCACTAATTGGTATTTATCCAAAGAATTAAAAAAACAGCAATTCAAAGAGATACAAGCATCAAGCATCCCTATGTTTATAGAAGCATTATTTATAATAGCCAAATTATAGGAGCCCAAGTGTCCACTGATTGATGACTAGATAAAGAAGAGGTGGTGTGTATGTGTGCGTGTGTGTGTGTGTGTGTGTGTGGTGGAGTATTATACAGCTGTAAAAGGAAAAAAAAAAGAAATCTTGCCATTTGCAATGACATGGATAGAGCTAAAGAGCATAATATGAAGCAAAATAAGTCAGAGAATTCCACTCAGATGTGGAATTTCAGAAACAAAACGAACAAGTGGGGGTACCTGGGTGGCTCAGTGGGTTAAAGCCTCTGCATTTGGCTCAGGTCTTCATCTCAGGTTTCTGGGATCAAGCCCCGCATTGGACTCTCTCCTTAGCGGGGAGCCTGCTTCCGCCTTTTCTCTGCCTGCTGCTCTGCCTACTTGTGATCTCTCTGTCAAATAAATAAATAAATAATCTTAAAAATAAACAAACAAACAAGTGAAGGGAACTCAAGAGAGAGAGTGAGACAAAGCAAGAAACAGACTGTTAACTATAGAGAACACACTGGTGGTTACTAGAGCGGGTAAGGGAGATGGGTGAAATAGGCCATAGGAATTGCTTCATGATGAGCACTGGGTGATGGATGGAAGTGCTGAGTCACTATATTGTACATATGAAACTTACATAAGACTGCATGTTAATTACACTGGAATTAAATCTTATATATTAAAAAAACAAACAACAACAACAAAAGAAAAACACCAACAACACTGGGCCATGGTGTTCTTTCAACGTTTAAAGGTCAAGGAGAGGGAAAGGAACCTGCAACAGAAAGTGAGAAGTAGCAGCCAGTGGCCTAGTGGAAAGCCCAGGAGATTTGGGGGGCCTTGGGAGCTCTCTGAAAAGCTTGTCAGAAACATACATTTTCAGAAATCACCATTGAATTTTTCATTACAAAGATGGACACACAAAACGTGTGTGTGTGTGTGTGTGTGTCTTAAACAAGCACTCCTAGTCTTGTTATTAACAGAGAAGCCTGGGAAACACTACCCTAGAGCTTGGCCCAATCAGAAAAACCACCTTCTCCACGGCCTTTTTCAAGCATATACTTTCCAGGGACCTCACCCCCAAGTACATTGATCCTGAATCCCTAAGGGACTTAGAATTTGGAAGTTTTTATTTCTTTCCAGAACTTGCTCTAAAACAACCCAAACACTTTTGCTCTTGAATCAATGAATCAGTAGTTCTCTCTTCATTGACGAAGGCTGATAGACCATTTCTATCTACCATCTCTTACACTGGAGATGCATGCAGTAGAACCATGTGGAAAAACATGCATGGTATATTCAGGTCCTGGCAAAGAGTTGGACATTTGAACTAGAATTAACACCAGCTAACAAATGAATAGGAATCCCCAACAGAAGGTCAAACGAGAAGTTAGAGCTCTCCACTCAAATTTCTGAGCTGGCTTCGCTTCGGAAAGCACACGGAGCTCATCTTCTCTGAGTCCCACGGACCACAACTCCCTTTCCCGAGTGTTCTAACGCTGGCCATGTCAAGACGATACCTACCCAGTCCCCGTTACTGGGGTCCCCAGGCTGCCCGTCCCAAACCAACCTGCTCCATCTGGCCTTTCAAATTCTGTGAGCACAGACTCTTCCTAAATTGCCTTACTCTTTTAAAGAAAAAACAAAAAAAACAAGACAAAACAAAAACAAAAAACCAACCCTCCTCATCCATTTGATCAAAATGGGAAACTTTTTGCCCTCTCTGACAGAAAGCATTCCGTGTTGGCCACCTGATGGGTACTTGGGGTTAATTAGAAAATCCCCATCAAGAGTTCAGAGGCCAATATCAGCTGTCAAAATCCCACATTCCCCTCTCTCCCCTCTTTCAAGTGCAAAACAACCTGGTCTGAAGATGCGCGGGAGATAAAAGGGCACACAGCAGCGCTGGGGGCTTTGACGCGACCCTATTCACCGCCCCACCACCATGAATACGGCAAAATCTCAAATGAAAGTTTTAATCTCCCCACTGCATTCAGCCTAAAGAGAAAAGGGCTTCCTTTTAACATTTTCTCCCCTTAAACCTTTTGTGTTGCAATGCTCCTGAAAAAAGCGGAGATTTCACTCTGACCCGGCGAGGGCTTTACGCCAAAGAAAGCAATGCACCTCAAACCCTTTGTGCTGCTATAAGAAGGGCCGGCCGGCTCGAGGCGACGCGCGCGAAAGCGGCAACAGGGTGGGGCGCGCGGGGGCGGAGGGTGCCCGCGTCTCTGCGGACGCCCAGCTCCGGCCTCTCCCTCTACTCGACTACGGGTACAAGAGTGATCACGCCTCGGGTTCCACGGCTCTCGAAACCGAGGAGTCTGGGATGGGAGCGCGACAGGCGTGGGTGTTTCCCAGCCCCGACACCGATCTGAAACCCACCCGTTTGTTTTCACACTCGAACAGATACTCAAGAACTCCGCTCCAAGTTCAATGCTTTCCAAGACACCCTTTGGGGAGAACCTTGGACTGGACTGGGTGTCCACAAGACCCTGGGTGATTTTAGGAAGCAGATCTTTGGGCGCGGACTTGGGCCCCTCCGCGAGCGCGGGCTCCTGCCCTAGGCACTGCGCCTTTGCGCACAAACCGTGCCTCCCAGGCGGACCCGCTTGTTCCCAGGAGAACCGGGAGAAGGGCAGAGCGGTGGTCTTTCCTGCCTTCACAGTTACTCTCTTTGCATATAATTAATGCTACTGGGGTGCTTGTGACAAAAAACCAGCCCTCCCCTTCTTCAACCATTAAAAAACAAACAAACAAAAAACCTTTTAGGAAGTATGACGCTCCCTTATTTATTTCCTCCAGAGCTGCCCCAAATGTTTGAAATTAGCACCTGATATTAATCCAAAGCCACAGTTCTAAACCCAACACGGTTATATTAGCGCCTTAATTTGGCGTTGCTTATTCACTGACAGTCCAGTCAATGCCACGTTTTCAAAAGGGTGTTTTTGTCGAGCGGCCGGAGTTCAAAAGGTCCTAAGGGCGCGCCCAGCTCTCAGCGCGAGCTGCGTGCAGGGGCAGCCAGAGCTCCTTCCAAAGCAGCCCCTGGGGGTCCCTCCAAGAAGACCTCAAAAACCGTGAACGCACCCCTTTCCTCCGCGTTTCCGCCTCTTTTCGGACAGTCTGCCTCGCTGGCCTTTCCGCCATTTCCTCATATGATTTTTATTAAGGGTCATGGACAGCTTGGCAGATACGTTGTCATTGTTCATGGCAAAATTGTTTCGTTTGATACTCTTCTTTAAAAAAAAAAAAAAAATCTGTTTGTAGAAAGGTTCCTTCCCTCTCTGACCAGGTCTTTTTGGCGTCAGTGGCTGGGAGTGTGTGAGTCTTCAGTACAGTGACAGGCAGGGGGATAGTTTCAAAAGAGGTCTCAAATTCGTTAAGTTTGAAAAAACAGCATTGGAAAGGAGGGGAGTGGAGGCGGAAAAAGGCCAAATAGCATTTAAAATTATTACATGTGTCTGTGTTGAATCGCAAGTATTACGATGAAAAGCACAAATAGTGACTTTAAGATGCTTTCCTTTTCATTTGGCACTCGCTGAATAAAAGGTTGTAGAAAATGCTCCTTTGATCATTTTTAGGCTGTGAAATTTTAGTCAACTTCTTAAGCCAACCACAACCCCTACTCCTACAGACACACTACCAAACTGAGAGTAGGGATAAATTGAAAATGCTGATCAGCTTTTCTCCATCCACATTTTAACTCCACGGTCAATATTAAAGAACCAAATGGATATATGCTTCATAAAATGTTTTTAAGTTCCTTTCCAATTCTAATCTATAAATAACTTAATTTCATTGTCTGAGTAAGTCAAATGAAGCTATCTTTAAAAAAAAAAAAACCATAACTACCTGGAGAATTAGATTAATACAATAAAATTTAAGTACTAACTTTAACACTAAGCCCACACTTCTGAAAAAATCTGTTTGTACAAAATCACACTACAAATGCACAAAAATTGCTGCATTTAAAGGAATACTAGTAGAAATTATTCTGTAAAGTGAAGGAGACTTTTCTAATGGGAATCAACACCCCTCACCAATCTGTTTTGTATGTCTGATTTTTTTAAACCAGATTTCTTTGAAAACCAGGAGCAGATTTTCTTATACACAAACATGGCTATATTCATAATATACTCAAATTAACAGTTCGCCAGAACCAAATACAAACTAAATAGATTGGGTGGCTTTTCTTTTTTTGTTAGCAAGAAAAAGTGGAGTCTAAATGTCATTTTAAAAATGATGTCATCAATTTAAAATCGTGTATGTTTTTAAAGACACTTGACATTTTCTCTCATTAGGGAAAATGGCATGAAATCTAAAACCTAGGGCTATCTTTCCCCCTACTCCTCCACAGGGATATATCTTGAGCAGTTAAAAAAAAAAAATCACTCAGAGAAAATAAAGCTATTTTTAACTCCTTTGCTAAATAAATGTGTCAATTTTACATCTTTATGAAGAGGAAATAAGATCATCCAATTTAAGTATCCTATATTGTAACTGAAGTATGAGTAATGTACCTTTTATATACATCAATTTAATGTGGCTTTTGGAGGATAAGTTTTCATTTGATTTTGATGCTTTCTCCAGAAGTTTTAAAAAAGGGGAAAAGGAAAAACAATGAACACAATTGTTTATAAATTTCAATTAAGGCAAGGTGCAAGAGGAACAAGGTTGTAAGATACAGTGAAGTCGATGCTTTGTCAGAACCGTATCAGAACTCAGCAATTTGAAAATTCATTTGTGAACTTAGTTACAAATTGTAGTATTTCTCATCGAAACATTTTCTGCTTGTTTTAAGGGAAAAGCCAACCTACTATCAGTGACCTGTCCTGCTACCTACCTCCTCCAATTAGACATGTCTTTTGCCTTTGTGGGAATAATTACCCACATGAGTCATTAGTTTCAGACTAACTGAATCTGAAAACCCCAGTCAGAGTGGTCTTTTCATGCTTACAAAGTCAGCAGGCATCTTGCTTCTCATAAAGCCTAAAATCTAGCAAGCACATCCAGAATAATTCACATCACTGCCCCTGAAACCCTTTGAAGCAAATAAACAGAAGAGAAAAGAAAAAGAAAAAGATTAAGATTTGAACTCAATTTAAACATGTTAACAGTAACCCTATATTATTCCAGATTTTACCCAGCTGTTTTGGATCTTTAGTGAATTTGAACAAGAGAGCAAACCTGTTTTAAGGATTAGAGGATATAAAAGTTCAAAAGGAGTCGAACTCTTTTCTGAACTACATGTCTCCTACCCTGGCTTCTTGCTTGGCAGACTTTTAGGATTCAGTACCATTGATTTCTTTCTCAGTTTCTTTTGCTGCAGTGATCTGATTCTTATAATTACTCTCCCAACCAGATCTCCCATATTCTTAAAAACCATAAACATTATGGGTCACACAGGGTGGGCTCAAAATCATTTGTCTCATGGGGCATTGGGATTTATTTCTGAAGGCACTCATAATCATTGATGTCAAGTTCAATGAAAGAGGGCTTAGTTTTACCCCTTTTTTAGGAAGACAAGAGGACGAAAAAGCCTAAATATGACCACATTTAGGGTAAAGTTGCAACCACTTGTCAACTAATCACTTCCCTAAAAAGAATGAATTTACTTAGTTTCCCCAGAACTGTAGAGAAAAAGACATTCATTCTCAGGCACAAGAAATCTCAAAATTTAGTAGAAACCGATTCTGCAGATAAGGTTCACATGGAGAGCAAAAGGCAAATATTTGAGTGAAACAGCAGGTAAAGATGCTTGACAATGAATGACTAGAAGGGAACTATTAGTATGTAGGATCAATCTCTGTACCTGTGCTGATCAGAAGAGAGTCTGCCATTACAATCAGATCAATCAAGCTCCATAAAAGATACTTCAGGGGCTCCGGTGAAGGATCATTCTCAAGCATCCTTAATTTTGGGGTGAAAAGATGAAGTGCAGAAGTGCACACTTCATTTGTTTGGGGAAGGGAGAAATCAGGAGAGAAGAGTACAGAAATATTCACAGAAGAGTCCTACAATGCAGGCGATCATCACAAGAATTCTCTCTGATCCCCACTTTCACGGATGAGTAAAATAAGTTTGGAAAGTCTCAGTTTCTTGAACAAGGAGGGCATCAACTACTTGGTGGGGCTCAAATTCTGATTCAAGTCTACTCTTTCCAAAATACCATGCTGCCAAAAGATAAAAGTAAATAATAAATAAATAAAATACCATGTCGCCACTCTACTCAAGAGTAGGGAAGCACATGTTAAATGTTCATAGAAAGCAGTATACAGAGATTTAGGTCTTGAGGCCTCTTTTTCTGTTATCTATTCTTGCATTGTTCATTTCAACAAGTTAATAAATATTCAGTAAGCATCTTTTACTTCCCACCACTCCCAAAAGATATTTGGTAAAGGTTCTGTGCCTTGCTCAGGGTTTCACAGAACCCAGGCAATCAAACCAGAGTCCAAGCTCTTCGTTAAGCATCATTCTTAACTGCTACTGTTGTGGTCTTGCAATATAAGTGATCGGGCCAAAGAAGGAGAGACATTGCATCAAGTTGATCTGCCAAGAGGATGTGTTCTTTCTAGCTCAATGGGAAATATGGCATTTGGGCAGGTTTCTGGAGTAACAAGGAGTCATTGACCCAGTGTAATAACAGCAAGGATGATGGAGACATCCAAGAAAATGGGATTGACTTCCTACAAAGCAAAACAATAACATAGTTATTGTTAGATTAAGAATAAGTGGAAAATTATGATACATACAAAGAAACAAAGAACATTTAGAAAATATACAAAATACAGGAAAAATATAAAACTATAAATTGAAAATAAAAATAATCCATAGTCTTGTCACTCAGAGGGAGTCACTACATTTTTGGTAGCATACATGTATACCTACATATGTAGTACAAATGTACATGTGCACTTTAACTAGAATAGCTTTTATGTAATTTCAAATTTGGCTTTCTCATGACTAATCACTATGTCAGATGTATTTGCCCATGCCATTAAAAGACTTTGGAAACATTCTATTTTTTTTTTAAGATTTTTAAAAATTAATTAGTTTATTTGAGAGAGAGAGAGTGTGTGAGGGAGAGAGAGACCACATGAACAGGGGGAGGTGCAAAGGGAAAGGGAGAAGCAGATGCCCCCACTGAGCAGGAAGCTCACACAGGACTTGATCCCAGGACCCTGGGATAATGACCTGAACCAAAGACAGGTGCTTAACTGACTGAGCTATCCAGGTGCTCTCTTCTCTCTCTCTCTTTTTTTTTTTCAAGATTATTTATTTATTTGAGAGAGAGAGCACAAGAGGGAGGGGCAGAGGGAGAGAGAACCTCAGGCAGACTCCAGACTGAGCCCTGAGTACGAAGTCCCATGTGGGGCCCCATCACATGACACAGAGATCGGGACCTGAACCAAAACCAAATGACTGTACCACCGAGGCACCCCTGGAAATATTGCATGCCATAATTTTTTAAACCAATTCCCTATAGTTGGGCGCCTAGTAATTCTATTTTTTGCTACTTTAAGTTGCTTCATGTTGTACCAGTGTTTTGTATCTTTGTGGACATCTCTGATGATATCATCAAGATTAAACAACACTTTTCAGGTTTTTGATTTATATCACCTTGGTGTCTTCCAAAATGGTTGTGTCCATTTACACTCAATGAACAAGACACAAGAACAGTCTCTTCACTACTAGGTAATGAATTATATATTTTTAAATGTCTACCAACTGAATGGAAAACATGTTATTACTCAAAGTTTCCTCATTATTAGGTTGACTATTTTAATACTATTTAATTAATATTTAATACTATTTAATTAAGAAATAATATTCAATGTCTCTTGATATTTTTGTCTTATATGTATAATCTTTAAGTCCTTTGCCTTTTCTGTTACAGGTATGTTTGATGTGTTGATTGCAAAGAGCCTTGCATATTAAGAATATTAAATAATTACTTAAAAAGAACACTAAATAATTGCATAGCATTACATTTTGACCTGCTTTTCAAGGTCCAGACCAAACTATGTATCTTTATTGTGCCTTTCCTGACTCCTTCAACCCTAACTCCAATCTCCTGCTGCTAAAATCCTACTACAATATTCAATACTGAATTATACACTATTTACAGTCCTTTAGAGCTTTTTCTTTTGTCCTCCCAAATAACTTTCCAGAGGAGAGTTTGTCTTTTAACAACTACAAAGATGGCCAACTTGACATCTCTGAGTTCTCAGTGTCATTAGCTATAACACTGTTGTAATTTAACAGATGATGGAACTGGGGGTCAGTCCACACCATCAGATACTACATGGTTATCCTAAGTACTTGACCAGGCTTTCTGACTCTTCCTGCAGTGCACCTCCCAATTCTCACATTAGGATATTTAAATTGAGATAAAATCTTTACCCCATCTTAACATTTTCTCTTAGTTTATTTTAAATATATGAGACACAGTTCGAAGGGCTGACAAAGGAGACTTAGTTGGTAAGAAATAGAAAAAAACTTTTGGATTTTTTTTGTAAAGAAAACTGAATTCTTTTTTTTTTCTGATCATAATTACTTTACTGATCCTTTGCTTTTAGAGTAAAGAATATAAAATTTGTGCAGAACTTGTTTTTATGGGCTATTTATATATAAAAAAGAATTTTCATGTGTTACACTAAAATTACAGTACAAATCAGCAACAATATCGGAAATTAAATGAAATAGTCTATGGCTTTCAACATTTTGTTCCTCCCAAATCTTGCTCCAGAAGTCAAGTCTTTACAAATCATTCAGATGTTGGAATGACTGACTTTATCTTTATATTGGGAATTTACCCAGCACTTACCCATAAAAGACTTTTATTTAAAAATCGCTCTCTGAATTAAAAATAGAGCTACCCTATGACCCTGCAATTACACTACTGGGTATTTACCCCAAAGATACAGTTGTAGTGAAAAGAAGGGCCATCTGTACCCCAACATTCATAGCAGCAATGGCCACAGTCGCCAAACTGTGGAAAGAGCCAAGATGTCATTCAATGGACGAAAGGATAAAGAAGATATGGTCCATATATACAATGGAGTATTATGCCTCTATCAGAAAGGATGAATACCCAACTTTTGTATCAACAAGGACAGTATTGGAGGAGATTATGCAGAGTGAAATAAGTCAAGCAGAGAGAGTCAATTATCATATGGTTTCACTCACTTATGGAGCATAAGGAATATCATGGAGGACATTGGGAGAAGGACAGGAGAAGGGTGTTGGGGGAAACCGGAGGGGGCGATGAACCATGAGAGACTTTGAACTCTGAGAAACAAACTGAGGGTTCTGGAGGGGAGAGGTTTGGGTGAGCCTGGTGGTGGGTATTGTGGCACGTATTGCATGGAGCACTGGGTGTGGTGCATAAACACTGAATCTTGGAATGCTGAAAAAATAAAATAAAGTTAAAAAAATTTTAAAAAATCGATCTCTCTCTGTATTTACAATAGCCAAATTATGGAGGGAGCCCAAGTGTCCATTGATTGAAGAATGAATAAAGAAAATGTGGTATATATGTATAATGGATTATTACTCAGCCATAAAAAAGAATGAAATCTTGTCATTTGCAACAACATGGATGGAGCTCAAGAGTATAATGCTAAGTGAAATAAGCCAGTCAGAGAAAGATAAATATCACATGACTTCACATATATGTGGAACTTCAGAAATAAAACAAATGAACAATAGGGGAAAAAAGAGAGAGAGAGATAAACCAAGAAACAGACTCTTAACTGTAGAGAACAAACTGATGGTTACCAGAGGGGTGGTGGTAAGGGGATGGGTGAAATAGGTGAAGGGAATTGAGAGTACATTTATTCTGATGAGCACTGAATAATGTATAGAATTGTTGAAATACTATATTGTACACCTGCAACTAATATTACACTGGATGTTAACTACACTGGAATTAAAATTTTTTTAAATTAAAAAATAAATAAAATAAAAATCACTTTCTCTGAAATGGAGAAAACTCTAGGGATGGCTTAGAATCGAGAGAGGAATCTGAAAAATCACTTTTTATAGTGTGTGTGGGAGGCCAGGGAGATAGAGGTTCACATTTGATTTCTGCACAGTATATTATTTTCATGCAATCCAACATGATTTAGCTAGGGAGAAGATGAATAAGGAGATAGAAAAGGTCATTCGAAAAGATGAAAGTCGTGACTCCTCTCTGGAATTGGGCAGGTATGTGTTTTAGAAAGGCCTTTAAGGTTCTCCTAGAGAAAAGGCCTGATTTGAATGTCATTAACATGGCTGGACTCTCGGGCCTTCTAAAATGGTCTTTCATTTCCATGTGAATATTGGAAAATGCCCTTCTTGGCGGTGGGGTGTATGGGCAGGGGGACCAGACCTCTTTGCCTACATCTTGGCTAATTTACATGCTCTCCAATGGAGGTCATATCGATATGAGACCCAACCTCTGTCAGTTTTGCGGGTCCCTTAACCTGAGAACCTTGAAGCCCATTGAGAGCTATTCATACTTGGCAGATTGATTTCTTTAGTCATTTTGTCATAGTAACTGACAATTCACTGCCATCCAAGTGTATCTGGGAGCACAATGCCCACATAAATATTGTTGGCAATTCTCAGCATATCCCTTTGTGGAAATAGCAGGTTCATTTACTTCTGCCACTCGACTTTCTATAGCTATGTGGCAGAAGATCATTTCCTCTGCAACCATATAGCTGACAGACCCAGTAGGGCTTGTTTCAAAGAAGCAGAGAGTTCAGAATTCCCCATCAATGCAGAATAAAACGAATCAAAACTTCAAACACGGGTTAATCTGGAAGAGGAGACGGGGGTCAACAAGAACAGAAAAACTTTGATGAGAATCAGGTGCAGCCCGAGTCCCAGAGCTGTTCTGGAGCATTTGGAGCACAGGAATAATAAACAGGAAAATATCTCTATTTTAAAAAATCACTTGAAAAACAAAGAGCAGTGAATCCTTAATCACACCAGCTAATTTGAAAGGTGCGTTCTGAACTGTGCTGACTCACAGAGCAGGTGGGACACTTTCTAAGAGCACTGCAAAGAGCGCCAGGGTGGCCTTGATCTACAGAGTTTCTTGTTCTTCCCAGCTGTTAATCCAAACATCTCTGAATGGAGAGGGGGCTGCAGGTGACATGGCAGAAGGAGCACGGGTTCTGGCAGTAAACATTCCAGGATTTGATATCTGGCTCCGCTGCTTAGCCACCGAAGGTCCCTTAACCTTTCTGGACTCAGTTTCACCACCTACAAAATGGTATTATAAAGGTACCCACTTTATAGGGGTGGTCATAAGGATTAAATGAGAAAATGTATTCATTTAATAAATCTTTTCCGAGTTCCTCCTCTGCCTTAGGCACAGACTATAGGACTAGAAAACGAAAACCTTCAAGTGGGGAGGTCTCTGTCTTTGATTTTAGTGCCTCCAGTCAGAATGGAAAATAAAATTGCTTCAACATAAGATCTGATTCTCTAAGTTGGCTTGGAAAAGTCAGGGAGGGCTTCTCGGAGAATATAGCTCTTAAGATTTGAAAGAAGAGAAGTTTGTCAAGCACACTGGCAGAAAGGAGACATCCCAGGCAGATGTGAAGGTAAGAGGCGTAGTGATACCTCTCTTATTGTTGCTGGAGTACGATGTGCATGAAGCATGTGGCAGAAGATGAGGCTGGGCAGCGAGAGAACCAGATCGTAGAGAGCTTTGTGCATGTCCAATGCAGAGAAGTTCAGTTTTGATCCTACAGTTACAAGGAGCCTTGGAAACACGCCCGTTCCCTGTTGAGCATTTACCATGTGCTGTGCTCAATCACTGTGATACTCTTTGTCAGGGGTAATCAAAGCTGATGTCACCATGGGATTTGACTTTCACTTAGTTTCACTTAGTTTCTTGTGATGAAAACAGTGAACCATGTTTGCATGTGGGGGTGTGGGGAGGAAGGGGGTGGCAGACAAACCCTTTGAAATCTTCTATCCACGTCTGGGGCCGAGAGGCATGGATCCACCTCCAGCTGGTTTCTTTATCTGTCTCAACCTTTCCTATCTCTCTGCAGTGTGGATAATATCTACCAAGCATCAGTGTAGAACTTTCATGGCATAAGGGATTGCTAGCACCTTGAAAAATTAAATGCAGCCTAAGGCTACGATCTGCACCAATTTTCTCTTCCCTGTCTCTGGAGTGTGTGGCTAGGACACTTGAATATCCGAAGGAGCGCAAGCTCACAGGGATGGGAGCCCCAGGTCTCCCAAGCCCAGTGAAGCAGGATGTAAAATTTCCCAGAGGGTTAGTTCCACCCCCTAGTTCTGAGGCCCATGTGATGAGAGTCAGGACTTTTTGAGTACTAGGAAGACAAATCCTAGAAATCCAGAGGCCTGGACTTTACCACTCCCCAGCTCTGTAATCTTGGGGAAGTCACTTCACCACAGAGAGCTTCAGCACCCTGATCTCAAAAATGGGAATCAGTGGGAATAATTCACTTGCTTACTGTATAGCAGTACAAGGTCTGCGACAACCCTGTGTATCCGGTTATCTGCTGCATAACAATTACTCCAAGACATAGTATCTTACAACCACAATATCGACCTCATTCACAAATCTCAATCTGGACAGGGCTCAGTGAGACATCCTGTCTCTGCCTCACTTAGTTCTGTCAGCCAGGGCCCCTTCATGGCTGGGGCTGGGGTCTCAGAAGGTTCATGCGCTCACATGTCTGGCAGTCAGCACTACTGCTGACCATCTCCGTGCTTACTTGTGACATGGTAGCAGCTTAAAGGACAAGTGCCTGAGATAGGTAGAGCACCAGGCCAAAGTCATACTCTTCTATGACCTAGCCTCCGAGGTCATGTAGCACCACGTCTGCCATTTTCCCATTTGTCACATCAGTTACAAGTCCTGCTGCGGTTCAAAAAGAGGGAACACACACCCTACCTCTTCAAAGGAGGAGTGTCAGTGACACTGGAAGACAGTGATGTGAGATGGGATATTCCTAGGGCCATCTTTGGAAAATAGGACATAGGAAACAGCTCTGTTAAGTACAAAGCATCACATGAATGGTGTTGCTAATACTCAGGCCTTCCCCTGAAGTGTTGTTTCACATATTTAACAGGTACTATTATCATTAAACTCCTTATTTGTCTAATATTGATTGATACCTACTAAATGCAGGCACTGTCCAAGTTGCTTTTGAGGGCAGGACCTTGTTTCACACATATAGAAAATATGAGAAGTAGGATTTCTGATCTCTATTTTAGAGTAAACTGAGGCTCAGGGCATTTAAGTGATGGATTTCATTCATTCACTTAGTAAATATATCGGAAACATCTACTTTCTGTGAGACAACATGCTCAGAGGGAAATGATAGTAAAAAAAAAAAACAGATATGATCTCTGCATCATCTAGGGGAGGAGAAAAAATAAAAAACTAAATAATCATAAAAGAAGCTGATTATCAGGCGCCTGGGTGGCTGAGTTAAAGCCTCTGCCTTCAGCTCAGGTCATAATCCCAGGGTCCTGGGATCAAGCCCCGCATCGGGCTCTCTGCTCCTCGAGAGCCTGCTTCCTCCTCTCTCTCTGCCTGCCTCTCTGCCTACTTGTAATCTCTGTCTGTCAAATAAATAAGTAAAATCTTTGAAAAAAAAAAAAACAAGAAGCTGATTATCATTGTGATCAACACTATAGTGGTGAGACCTCATGCAGACTGGTGTTCAGGGAAGGCTTCCCTAAAACATAACATTTTAAATGACACCAGAAGAATGAGTGGCAGTGAGAATGGGGGTGGGGGTGCAGGAGAGCTTTCCAGGCAGGAGGAGCAGTCCATGCAAAGGCCCTGGGGTGGAGAGAAAATGATAGAGCTGGAGTAGAGACAGTGAGGATAAGCTTGCTCTAAGATGCAGCCAGTTGGAGAAACAGGCAACACACATACACACACACACACAAAGCCACAAGAGCATACCAAGCTTTGCCCTGTCATAAGCCATATCTGCAGAGTCAGGTCCTGAACTTAGGACTTCTGAACACCCATGGAAGGGCTCTCTCTTCCCAGGACAACTGCCTGGTCTCCATTAGGCAGAGAGCCACCTTCCCAGCATCTCCAACAGATAATATTATATGGGTTAGGACAGGCCACAGGTTTTTCCCACTCAAGTGACAGGTTTTGAAGGGCTCCATGTTCCCCCTCTATGATCAAACTCTATATAGTATTGAGGCATGGGGACTCTGCAGGCACTAAGTGCCAACTCCCTCATATCAAACTCCAAAAGGCAGATACCCAAATGCTGATCTAAGAACAAGGAGGCTCCCTAAAATCTCAATGGCACTTTACTGGGTGGAAATGAGAAAGCAGACTTTTTTCCAAGCCTCAATTTGTCCTTTTGTGAAATGGGAGAAATGCAACTCAATTACTTCCTGTCCAATTTATAAAAAATTAATTGCACTAAATCTAAAATAATCAGCTCAGTTATGCACCCCCCACAGGGACCATATTCTTTGCTGTTTTTGTAGAAAAACCAATAAGGTGAGGAGAGTATGATGGCAGGACTCCAGGGAGAGAGAAACTCAGTGCTGAGTTGGACAATCAGAAAGGAATGTTTGCAGATAGAAAACTGTCTTTACAGAGCATGCTTCTCAGTAGCCCTCTGGCTCTCTTGCCCAGAGGGTGGAACTGTTTCCAAAAAGTTCTGTTTAGATTTTTGAAAGGAAATATCCTGGTTTCTCTCCTGGCAGCTGTTTAAGCTACTGGCAGTTTGGAAGTAAAATGTTTTTTCTCTTTCTCTCTTTAGCGAAAGCTGCATTACTGGGTACTCAGCCACTAGGAGAAAAATGTTTTTTTTTCGTTTGGTTGGTTGGTTTTTTGTTTTTTGTTGTTGTTTTTTGGAGATGGACACTATGTATGAAGTATTCTGATTCACAGTCACTCCTAATCATCAGGTCTGTTTTGCTGTGTTTTTTTTTTGTTTTTTTTTTTTTTTTAAAGATTCTACTTATTATTTATTTGACAGAGAGAGAAATCACAAGTAGGCGGAGAGTCAGGCAGAGAGAGAGAGAGAAGCAGGCTCCCGCTGAGCAAAGAGCCCGATGCGGGGCTCGATCCCAGGACACTGAGATCATGACCTGAGCCGAAGGCAGCGGCTTAATCCACTGAGCCACCCAGGCGCCCCATGCTGTGTTTTCAAGTAATAGAATGATTAAACCAAGATCCGTTACATAAATCTCTTCCCATGTGTTTATTCACAATAATAATTAAAAAAACCTCAAATGACAATTTTAGAGTTACTCACCAAAGCCTGATAAAGCATTACAGAGTTAAAAAGAAAGGCCACCTCTTCCCAGATCAATTTTAGCTAATGGTAGTAGCTCGGTCATTCTTCTGGGAACAAGCCCATGACTGTTTCCATCTTAAGCAGCTATTACTGACAAGCGACACCTGGAACTTCCAGGCACTCAAAAGGATTATTATAACCTCACCACAAATTGCTCATCTGAGATAAAATCTGGTGAGTGATTCTTAACTCAGAAACCATCCAAATCTCTCTTGAGATGAAAGTAGGCTAGAAATAAGAAGGCAGTCAGGAAACAAGATGCTCTTTGGGGAAAAGAGCCCCACTGTAGTTTTCCCTGTAGTGATCCTTTCACTGTGTAGGGACCTTGAATCCAGGAACACCTGCCTCCATCTAGAACATTTCACATCGCGGTCACCTCACTCTTCTGGACATGGGTCTGATTTTTCTACCAAGCCTAAGCACCAAGGTAGGTTATGCTTAATTGTCATTGGGTGTCTATTGTGAAAGGTTTAAAAAAAAATTAGTTCATAAACAGCTCTGATGCAGTGGTTAAGTTGCCACTTATAACTGAAAATGGTCCTATTGTTACCAGCATAAAAATTTCCTGGTATTTTCAGACTAACCTGTGTAGCAGCTGTCTAACCAATCATTCAACACACTGTTGACCCAATCTTCTAGCTGGTAATTGTAAATCACACATGTGGCAGCCCAGGCTGCGGTATGAACATTGTGGGAAATGAGGGTATAACCCAATGGGACAAGGTGACCCTGGAGAGCCTTCCATTAGTTGGTCCTGTGCAAAGGATCTAAAAACCTATAGACTATGGCCCTTGCTCTTTCGGAGACAGCCTCTGTCCATAAGCCATTCCCCTGATCAATTTAAACCACCTTTCACCTGGTTACAAATGAATAAATAATTATAATGTGAAAAAGTTATATGTCATAAAAATAACTATTCCCCATGGGGATGTAAATGAGAACTTAAGTATTATACTCATGGGACTAACATCTATACTTGCGGTCAAAACACCCATCCACCTATTTATTCTACCATGCTTTATTAGGCATGGATCTGGGCACTGGAAATAAAGTGATAATCAAGATATCCATCATCACTGCCATCATCGAACTTGAACCTGGAAGGAATGAACTCAGTGCACTTGTAAGTTTAAATGTGATAATGTGTTATAAAAAAAGAAATGTCAGATGCCATAGGACCAAATTTTTCTAGTGAGTGCAATTAGGTAAGTTTTCCTAGAGAAAATGATGTTGAAACAGCCAGTGCTGAGATCTGGCCTTACCAGGAGGACGTGGGGTATAGAGTGTCCCAGGCAGAGAGAAGAGAAAATGCCTTCCAAGTCTGTTGGGAGGGGCTGAAGGTGCTAGATTATATCCCACGCAGCAGGAGTGTTGGGGATAGGGAGGAGATGGAAGCTAAGGCTGGAGAAATTGCCAGGGGCAAGAAAAACAAAAGTGAAAATTTGCAGGCCAGGTCAAGGCACTTCGGTTTTGTGATTTTCTACTAAATTCAATGGGAAGCCATTGAGTGTTTTTAAACAGAAGACTGAAGGAATGCAGATCTATATTTCTATTCTTTTTTAAGATTTTCTTGTTTAAGTCATCTTTACACCCAGCATGGGGCTCATACTCACAATCCTGAGATCAAGAGTCATGTGATCTGCCAACTGAACCATCCAGGTGGCCCCAGTAGATCTGCGTTTTTATTTATTTGAGAGAGAGAGAAAGAAAGAGAGAGGTCCCAAGTAGGCAGAGAGGCCGGCAGAGAGAGAGAGGAGGAGGAAGCAGGCTCCCTGCTGAGCAGAGAGATAGGGGACTAAGAGTATCACATTTCCCACCAGATTGTATCTAAATTCTATAAATGTTGAAATTGGCTATTTCCTATTACAATCCCAAACAAGAGCAATCATCAATATTACATTTGTTCAATTAAATACTATCTACCAGGTGCAAGACAGATTTTTACAGGAGCAACGATGTGAAATCCATTATTCTACATATTAACAACTACAGCAGATCACAAAGTAAAAGAAAATTTTAAAAAGAGACTTTAATTGGGCCTCTTAAAATCACACCTATGATGAAACTCAGTAGTTTTGAATACTGGGGATGGACAAATAAAAGCTGAAAATGTAAAAAGTCGTAAGTCAATACTTATTAAAATTTGAGAGCATCCATGACCAAAACGATTCTGGAAATACTTACAGGAAATTAAATACGTACTTAAAGGGAAAGTTTTGGAAAATGCATGCAATATTATATAGCAAATTTAGTGTCACTTTAGAATGTTACCTTTAATACAAAATAGACTGCCTTGACAAACCAAAGAGAATTTACAAAACCATAAATATTATGCTCTGTCCCCTAATTCCAAAATATCCTCTGTGGACGGTAAACTTCTCAAGGGCAAAGTTGAGTTCTTATTTGCACTTTATCTCTAGATTCTGAAAAAAATCTTGGGTGAATTACTATATCTTTAAAAAGTTGAAATACACTTAGTCTGGGAGTTCACTTACACTTAGCTATACCTATTACTTAATACAATTGTCAGGAAAGTTAGGAATGAGGAAAAATCATAAACATTTTCAAGATGAAAATGTCTTAAGAACCATTCAATCTTCAGAGCTCATGGGATAAAAGGTACTTTGAATTCCTGACCAAGTCCAGATAATCTGGTCTCAACACTCAAAGGTTCTGAGTCTTTGTTTTTTGTCGGATATGCAGTCTTCTTCCTACAACATCTAATTCGTATAATTTAATGGCTGGATTATCTAATTTGTGACCAACCCAAATCCCTTTCCTGTCCTCATCCTCCCCAGGGGCCCTTTTCCTGTCCCTTTGTTTACTTTAATGAATCCATCCTCTTTTCTCCAGACCGGCAGAGTAAAGGAGATTCACCTCAGTCAGACATTGTCCTTCCTTCCCTCTCTTACCTCTTGCTTTCTCTCTCTTCCTCCTTTTTACCAATTTTTGTTCTTTATTTATATCAAAGTAGTACCTGTACATAATTGTAAATGCTCCAACAGTGCTCCAGAGCTTACGTAATAATCCTCAGTCACCTCCCCTCACATTCACTCCCTGCCCCCCCCCATTTACTCTCTAGATAGAACTATTTTCATATATATTTTTTTAATATATTTTCTAATTTATTTTTTATTTATTTTCAGCATAACAGTATTCATTATTTTTGCACCACACCCAGTGCTCCATGCAATCCGTGCCCTCTCTAATACCCACCACCTGGTTCCCCCAGCCTCCCACCCCCCTGGCCCCTTCAAAACCCTCAGACTGTTTTTCAGAGTCCATAGTCTCTCATGGTTCACCTCCCCTTCCAATTTCCCTCAACTCCCTTCTCCTCTCTAACTCCCCTGTCCTCCATGCTATTTGTTATGCTCTACAAATAAGTGAAACCATATGATAATTGACTCTCTCTTCTTGACTTATTTCACTCAGCATAATCTCTTCCAGTCCCGTCCATGTTGCTACAAAAGTTGGGTATTCGTCCTTTCTGGTGGAGGCATAATACTCCATAGTGTATATGGACCACATCTATATTTTTAAACAATTTCTTCTGGCATCTGTTAAATTTCTGTCATGGACAATGAAGGTTGACCCCTCTCGCTCAATGCTTCCCACCCATTCTCCTACGATAATTATATCACTATTTTTGATGTAATCACCATTACATGTTTGCTGTACTACAAGTGTGCAAATATAGTTCATTGTTGACTATGGTTCCACTGCCTTTATTGTACAGTTTTTCTTTTTCCTACAGCTAATAATTTCTTCTTTTTATTTATATAGCTCTCTGCATAGCTCTCATTATATTCTAAAACTCTCCCTCAGAATTATGAAACACCTCTAAATACTGTCCTCAAATGAATCAGGTGATCATCAGCTCCCTGGCTTCTCCTGGGCCTTGCGTCCACTTGCTTCTCTCTGTATCCTCTAGTTCTGCTGCCCCAGACTTCCCTTTGCTTCTCCCCTGGGTTGAATCCCTTATTTCTAGGACCCCATGTCTTCTTCCTTGTTTACTCCCTTTTAGTAAAGCATCTCCTTCTGAAGCTTCTTGAGAAAGGTTGGGAGGAAGGTTCTCACTGCTAAGAGTCCCTTTCTCATTTTGGAGAATCTTGCTCCATTGCAATGTCCTTTAGGGCAGAAGCCATGTGCTATTTTTCTTTTAATCTCCCAGGCTGTGCACCACCTTTCCCCTATAGTCAGTACTCGTCACAGACCCTGAATTCTCTAGGTCATTTAATTCTTTGCTAATTTATCATCATTCTGCCTTGTGTGCCTTACTTAACCAATGTAGCATTAGTGCACGGTGGCTGCCCACCCCACAAAACCACTGAATGAATAAATGCATAAATGAATAAAAATGTGCAGATAGAGCACGAGTTTGAGAGTTAGACAGACTTCTACTAAAATACGAGTTTTGTACTTTAGTTCTGAGACTAAGAAGTTTATTAACCATTGCTGAGATTCCATTCTCCCATTGTCAAAAGTAACTACTTCAATTTGTAAAATCAGTGATGATGCTAATGTACTTAGGGTTGAAATAGGGTATCTATAACTTACTTTCAAATCGTTGAGCTTCTCCCTCCCCCAAATACATGTATATACACAGAGAACAGATGAGGCAAAATGGTAACAATTAGGGAATGCCGGTAAAGGATATACAGGTGTTCACTGTACTTTCAACTTTTCTCTAAGTTTTACAAACTTAGAGATACAAAATCAAGAGGGAGAAAAAAGCACAGATATTTCAGAGAGTCTTTCTTAGAATTAAACCTGATAACGAAGTACTTAGAATTGTGCTTGGGACTACCAGATGCTCAATAAATGTTAATGTCCTTCATTCCCTGGAACTAATCCCAACCACCTGCAGTGGGCCCTCTCTGACTTCACAGTCCAGCTCCAGAAAATTCTCACTCAAATTTCGTCCAAATTGGTAAGCTGAAAAATGCCCCTCCCCACCAAATATCCATGTCAAATGCTTGGAACCTATGAATGTGACTTCATTTACTAAAAGGGTTTTTACAAATGTAATCAAGTTATGAACCCTGAGATGAGATCATTTTGGATTATCTGGGTGGACCTTAAATCCAATGACAAGTCTCCTTATAAGAGATACACTAAGGAAAAAGTCAGAAGAGAAGGAGGCAATATAAAGACAGAGGCAGAGACTGGAGGGAGGTGGCCACAAGCCATTGAGCCAAGGCACGTTGACAGCTACTGGAAGCTGGAAGAGGCAAAGAATGGGTCTTCCCCTTAGAGCCCCTAGAGAGAGCACAGCTGTCCAGCACCTTGGGCTTGAACCTATGAGCCCCAGAACTGTGAGAGATATTTCTGTTATCTTGAGATTTAAGATGTTTATGGTCATCTGTTATGTAAGCCCTGGGAAATACATACACTCTCCCTGACCAAGTTCTCAACATGTGTTCCTATTTCAGGAGCCCAGCTCTTTGTGAGTGCCAATAGCCCTCACTCAGCAACTCGAGCCACATTTCTACCATCAGGGCCCTGTTCCCTACCACTGGCTCTCCTTTCTTTCTCTTCCGCTTCCCTGGCAACAACGCTTGTCAGCTGTCACCTGCAAGACTGCTCTGATGCCAGCTACCTGCTTGTCTCTCTTTGCACGGGACTTGATCTTCCTCTCTCTCAAGCCTCATGCTGTGAGGCCTAGTTCCCTGGCCCCTGGTGTCTATTTGTCGCTGATCTCACTAACCCCATCAATTACCATGCCCCAGATTTGACATCTTTAATATTCAAGAGTAATGAGCATAATAATATATGGTGAAAATAAAATCAGTCAGTGGTTGCCTTTGTGGGGGGTACAAAATAATGGGGAAGGGGTACAAGAGAACTTATTAAGAGTTATGGGAATGGTCTATGTATGGGTAGGAATCTGGTTTGCATGGATGTTGGCATTTGCCAAAAGTGATCAAACCCTAACACTTAATATCTGAGTACTTTGCTCATGTAAATATTCCTCAACCAAAAAAGGAAAAAGTTAAAAAGAAAAATAATAAACCTGCTGAAAATAAACAGACTTAGAAGAAAATGGAAGTCATTATTTACTTTAAGGTTCTCACCTTTGGCACTATCGACATTTGGGTTAGACGATGCACTGTAAAGCAGCATCCCTGGCCTCTAGTACTGTTTGCCAATAGCATTCTCCCAGTACCCATCCCCACCACCAAATGTACAACAACTAAAATTGTCTCCAGCCCTTGCCACATGTTCCCTGGACATTAAGAACCACTGGGTCAGTTAATATGTAGTACCTGACCAGTGCCATCCCACGCAGAGTGACTTGTGTTCAATATGATAAGCTTTGGAGGACCAACTGAGAGTGACCTCTAGAGGAGTCTTTGTCTGAAAGGGAAAGAAAATTGGTTGCCAGGGATGTAGGCATGATCTGATATTTCTGTGCTTTTTAGTTCCAGTCACAAAAAGAGAAAGCAGAAAGATGCCTATAGAATAAGAATATCCAAAATGGTGGTATAGTACCAATTACGTTAGTCGTCATTGTGGGGTGGTGATATAATACCAATGCTAACTGATATTTATATGTATTATATAATTTTTAGTTCTTTAAAAATCTACTAATTTCTCCCTAACAATATTCCTTTGAGAAAGTGAAATATTAATTTTTCTACTGTATAGACAATAAAATCAGGAGGTAAGAGTTAAGTGACTGCCCAAGGTCACAGGGAGTTAAAAGAACAGCTGGAGCCATGGTGTAACCCGTGATCTCATGGAGGCAGGATACAAATCAGAGGAAACTGTATGTCTAGGTGGAGATCAGAAATCAGTCCCTGAAGGGAACTGGCCTTGTAGGATCAAATCACTTATGTGAATAATGCATAGTAAAAACTAATAATTTTACTTTAGAAACTACAGCCATTGAGGATTTTCTTCTTCAGTATGATGTGTAGGAGCACACTTTGGGGGTGGGTGGGGATGTGTATGCGCTAAGGTGAGAGCAGCACCCAGCACAAAGGGAACCTCAGTGAACCCAGGAGAGTGTTTCCCTGCAATGCAAAACCCCATCATCAAGGCAGGACTCCTCATTTCTCAGAAACTTCACTGTGTTGTAATCACTATAAAGGCCTCATTGTCTCTTTCTTTATGTGGCCCAGGATACGTTTTAGGTAATATATGCACAACCTGTTTGCAGTGAATTAAATAGATTTCAGAGATGCAGAATTTCTGAACATGCTCTTCATAGGACCAGGACTTAGCCCCAGTATTCATCAGTAACACTCCTATTTGCCTGGTTAATTCCCCATTAACTGATAAACTTGCCTGAAACAATGACTTCTTCAAGAATTTCTCTACTTGGAAGTTCCCAAGGGCTGAAACTATATCTGGTCCAGCTTTAAACATGCCCCACAATTTGATGGTAGCCAATTTATTCAGTGATTGTCTCCTCCCCACAATCTCAACCCCGGGGTTCCACCCACACCAAAACCACCGCAAGCCCCTGAAGATGTTGAAGGGAATGAGAATTGGTTAACTTCTCTCTCTCAGTAGCTAGTATCATTTTATATGTAAAAATTTACCAAGGGGCAACTGCGTGGCTCAATTGGTTCAGCATCTGACTCTTGATTTCAGCTAAGGTCATTATCTCAGGCGGCTCACCCTGGAACCTGCTTGAGAATTCTCTCTCCCTCTCCCTCTGCTCCTGCCCCCACACTCTCATACTCTCTCTCGAATAAATAAATATTTTTTAAAAATTGCCAATACCCCTCTCTCAGAAGGAAGTATACCTTTTTTTTTTTTTAAAGATTTTTATTTATTTATTTGACAGACAGAGATCTCAAGTAGGCAGAGAGGCAGAGACAGAGGAGGAAGCAGGCTCCCCGCCGAGCAGAGAGCCCGATGCGGGGCTCGATCCCAGGACCCTGGGATCATGACCTGAGCTGAAGGCAGAGCCTTAACCCACTGAGCCACCCAGGTGCCCAGAAGTATACCTTTTGATTTGTATCAGGGAAATGCAAAATAAAAGAACAATGAGATGCCACTACACACCCATTAGAAAGAGCAAAATCTCCAACACTGGCAACGCCAAACACTGATACTCTGTGTTTGGCACATAGGAACTCTTCTACATTGCTGAGAGGGATGCCAAATAATGCAAAGCACTTAGGAAGGCAGTTTGGAGGTGTCTTGCCAAACTAAACGTACTCTTACAGTACAATCCAACTATTGTATTCTTTATAACTTACCCCTAAGGAGCTAAAAACCTACACAAGGATGTTTATAGCAGCTTTATACATAATTGCCCAAACCTGGAAACGACTAAGACATCCTTCAGTAGGTAAATGGAGAAATAAACTGTGGCACATGCAGATGATGGGGTATTGTTCAGTACCAAAACAGATGCGTTTTCAAGCCATGAAAAGACATGGAGGAACTTTAAAGCCTATTACTAAGTGAAAGAAGCCAATCTATATGATTTCAACTACAGGACATTCTAGAAAAGGCAAAACTTATGTAGACTGTAAGAAGATCAGTGTTTGCCAGGGATGTGTGGGGAGAGAGAGAAGTAGGGAGAGGATTTTTAGGGGAGTGAAAATACTCTGGATATTATGATGATGGAAATATATCATCATAAATTTGTCCAAGCCCAGAGAATGTGCAACACCAACAGTAAGTTAAGGTAAGCCGTAGATTTGAGGTAACTATGATATGTCAATGTAGGCTCATCCTTGGTAAAAAAAAAAAAAAAAAAAAAAAAAAAGCACAATTCTGGAAAGTAATGTTGATAATGGGCGAAAGTATGCGTATGTGGGAGCAGGGGGTATATGGGAAATCTCTTGTACTTTCTTTTCAATTTTGTTGTAAATCTAGAATTACTCTTAAAAAAAAAAAAGTCTCTTTTTAAAAAGAGGCTCACCCAGGACCTCCTGGGTGGCTCAGTCAATTGGGCACCCAACTCCTGATTTCAGCTCAGGTCATGATCTCAGGATTGTGAGATGGAGCCCTGGGTTGGGTTCCACGCTCGGCGAGGAGTCTGCATGAGACACTCTCTCCCTATTTTCCTCTACCCCTCCCCCGACTCATGTAATCTCTCTCTAAATAAATACATATTTTTTTTTAAGAAAGAGGTTCACCCTTGTTAATAGGAAATGGGACATGACAGATTCTATAGAAAGGAGGTCCTAGGCCGGGTGGAATTGTGTAGAACACCCTTCCCTCTCTGGTCTATTATTCTCTTGTTCCTTAATATTCCTAAGTAACAAAGGCATTTGCTAATTGACATCCTGGGTGTATTTAAGTGAAAAGAAAGTGAAAGAAATATTTGTTGAGTCTCTACCATAAGCATTTCTTTCATAGCAGGAAGTTTTCATGATAAAATTTAGAATTAATCATGCAATCAATTAGAAAATGGGATTTGTGGAAGCTGCAGAATTTTGAAAGAAGAAAAACTTGTGTTTTTCCTATCTTATTCCTATGATTTGGCACAATGTGAAGAATGAGTAAATAAAAGTGGGGTAATTGAGTAGTGTGAGAAAAAGGAGGACAAAAACAAAAGAGGCTGAGGAAAGGAGAGTGACTAAAAGAGAGGCAAAAGGCAAAGGAAAAGATTTTAAGATATTATTTATTTGAGAGAGAGAGAGCATGCGCACAGTGGGGAGGGGCAGAGGGAGAAGGAGAAGCAGGCTCCCCCAAAAGCAGGAAGCCGGATGCTGGGCCTTGATGCCCTGTGATCATGACCCGAGCCCAAGGCAGATGCTTAACCTGCTGAGCCACCCAGGTTCGCTGGAAAAGATTAATAATATTCAATTTTGTAATGAGCACTGGGTGTTGTACGTAAGTGTTAATCATGATATTGTATACCTGAAACTAATATTACACTGTATTTAACTAACTGGAATTTAAATAAAAGCTTTTTTTAAAAAGAAAAAAAAAAAGAGAATGGGATTTGTCCTGCTACTATTTTTAAAGTATTTCCATCGGGAACTTGTAGAAATAGCATTTTGAGCCAATATGGCTGCTTCATCTGAATGGCTTTGGTGCTTTATTTTTCACAACAATGGATGATGAGGGAATAAAGATAATAAGAATGAGTAAGAAATACTAAAGATAGTATCTGCCGTTCTATGAAAAGAAAGCTCTTTATTCTTGAGCAAAGGCTGGAAGTTATCAAAGCTAGATTTGCTAAGTACGGTTTATAGCAATATTTACAATTTCTTTTCTATCACTGAAAGGTCTGGAGGAAAAATAACTTTGATATTGAAAATCCGAAACTCAGAATCCTTTGCCCTCTTTCTTCCATTTCATTTTCATAATGCAGTTTCCTGAGATAAGAGCACTGACCCCACGGGCATACCCAGCATCACATACTGAACCAGGCTCTGCCGAGCAGGTACTTATTAAATAAACACGCTATGTCAAAACAGATCCTGAATGGCATGAGTTTTAAAAACCAAATGACTTTCTCTCTGGGATGCCACACAGACCTGAAATTCTTTCCCGAAATACCAGGAAAGGCGAGTAAGTCAAAATTGAACCCGTCTATATGTTTTCTGCAACTATGACGTCCTCCGATGAGAACTTGAACCCACTGGATATTTCACTTGGGGCAGACTGCCCGTTCCCCCTCGGAACCTGATGCTCCCATCTGAGCCAAGACCTAAGTCCCCCAAACCAAGCACAGGAAAAGGGCCCCAGAAGGAGGTGCTTCATCCTAGGAAGAGTTAAACTTCTTGCACAAATGAGCCTTCTTCCACTCCAACCCTTCTCCCTCCATAACACAGCTCTGGGAGCCCCAGAGGGGGCTTTGGCTGCTCTGACTTCTCACACACTCTTCTTTCAAATGAATTTAAACCTTTTCTTGTCCAAATCCCTACAGAAGGGGAAAAAAAAAAAAAAGTAACCACTCTGCAGTTTTTCTACTATTATGCAAATAAATTAATCAGGCAATGCTCCTGTGAGAATTAATTTATATTTGAATCCAATGAGGCCTGGATACTTGCTAACTGAACCCCCAGGCCAAAGCCCCAGCTAGGTAGCCCCTCATATTATTCCTTTGACGAAACGTGAACTGACATAAATACTATGGCCCCCTTTCAATCCGATTACCCCGTTACTTCACATCAATGGTACCCCAGCCATCAGATTCTGGCGTCTTTCCTTTCACCGACGCCAGGAACAACGGACCCCTCCTCCTTGATAAACAAGCACCCACGCTACCACCTCGTAGCCCCACTCTTAACCCATCATCCTCCCTCAATGGGCTCTATTCGACAAGGTATTTTATTTTGTTTGTAGGAATCAAGGACTGAAAAACAGTTCAAAATCAGGCCTGGCCGAGGCTGTTCTTTCAAAGCTGCCCTTTCACACAACTGCTAAGAGCCTCTGGAAATAACACCGCTGAAGTAGCCACCCTTTAATGGACGTCATTCCCTTGGGACGCGACCCCCCCACACACACACCCCAACCCACTTCATCTCCCTCCGTTAGGTCTTATGGGCTCTTTTTAAAACACACAAAAAACAAACAGCAGCACAGGTTTCCCTTGGCTTGCGTGACCTGAAGCTCAGTGAAAATGAACCTACATTTTAAACGATACCTTTGTAATAAACTCATGTTGACAACCACTAAATTCTTTCCGTTGCTCTGCATAGAAACATTAAAAAAAAAAAAAAAAGATTCATTTCGCTCCCCACCCCCCCCCCAAACTCTGCCCATTTAAAAAGCTTGTCTAAGTAATCCACCAGGTGGGGGGAAAGCTTTTCTATGTGGGCAGCTCAGTTTCTGGAGCCCCTACCTTGGTAATTAGATTAACAGGCAAATGTGAATAGCAGGGACCAAAACAGTCCCCACTCTTCATTCTTTATGCCATTTGTTGTACGTAACTGATAGCAAAATATCTTGAATGGTAGCAGAAAAAAAAATATGGATTTGTGAAAGGCTCTATGCTGAAAGTGGAAACAAGAGAGGAAGAACACAAAGCAAGCTTTATTTAAAAAAAAAAAAAAAATTCCAAGTAATAATAATGCTTTTTTTTTGAGAAAAGGGCAGAAGTTATATATGCTCATAAACTGGGGTTATTGGTATGTTTTCTAGCTTTGTAGTTTAATTATTTTAAATATTTCTGTGCCTCCTCTTAGTACAGTCTGAAACAGAGGACAGTGACCCTAGGGGCAATGCTTGTCTTTCTGAACCGATGAAGGCCAATATGTTCTGTAACCACAGTCCTCCAACAGGTTCTGAATCTGAGAAACCCTTTAAAACATATTCTAACTAAGTTGGTATACTAAGAAGCTATGCACTTTTTAGAAACAAAATAAAAATAAGAATTAAAACACATGAACACTTACTCAGTTAGCTGCAAAGAAAGTTATGGTTTTACCAAATACCCTTCATGCTTTTTTCAAAGCAACTTGCTTTCTTCTGTGCCAGAGGAGAACACCTTTGATTTCATATAAAGTAGACTTCCATATAAAGTAGACTTTGTTTTCATATAAAGTAGACTTTCATATAAAGTAGATACAGAGACACTGTGTTAATTTATTAGATTTGGTGGTGAATTGCCACTAAAAGTGACGCTCTCTTTTCTTCCCCTTAGTACTGGTGCCTTTGCCCAAACATCTGAAATTTGCTGCCTGGGATCTGCCAAGTGCAGGGTTAGTAGCTATTCAAGAATGTTGTTACATACCATATTCTTACTCAAAAAGAAATGTAACCACTTTATTCCTTTCCCTTGGCCTGGCTGTTCACTACTCATTCAACAAACATTCATCTAGTAACTCCCGATTACTAGCTGTGTCCATGGCAGCAAGCGCTCTTGCACTTAAAATGATCAATGTGGTAAAATCCTCACTCCGCATCCTTCCTCTACCTACAGTCTGGGGCCAAATGAATCTTCTGCTGCAAGCTCAGCCCTATTCAGTCCTGTCCCTTAACAGGAAACATCTAGGAGACTTCGTTCATGAGCTCAGGGGACTCAGCACTCAGTCACCCTCCTTGTGACACCCTTCTTCATGTGACAGAGGTTCCTAGGCTGCCCACGTTGACCCCTTGCCCCCGAAGTTCACATATTGACCCCAAGCTCAGTGCAGAGCCTGACATGGGGCTGGATCTTCTCATGACCCTGAGATCAGGACCTGAGCTGAAATCAAGAGTCAGACACTTAACCAACTGAACCACCCAGGTCCCTCTACACAGTACATTAGATGCAACTACCATCAGTGAGATTCAGCCTATGAACTGAAGTCTATTTGCCACCTTTAATCCATATGTTATCTCTTACTAACTAGAGGTTATCTCTTGCTAGAAATACTGTGTTCCCTATCACTGAAAGTGCTTAAGTAAGGCTAACATGAAAGGGATTTTATTTCTAATAGGCATGAGATTTCGCACCTATTAGAATAACCATGTGGCTGCATGAGACATGCACATCATATCTGCAACCCATAGCTCAAAACACGAGGCATGAGGAAGATGATTTTGGTGAATACCTTAGTCAGGTCAGGATAAATTCTCTGATAGCCCCAAAATCTTACAATAAAAGCTTACTTCTCATCTATGTCACAGTCCAATACAAGATCAGTGGCTCACCTCCAAGCCATGACTCAGGGTCCTGTATTCATTATGCACTGTACCTCTAACACTCCAACGTGGGACCTCTGTGTCCTAATGGAAGCAAAGAGAAATAGGATTCTGTATGAGAGACTCTATATGCCAAGCCTGGAAGGGAGGCACATTACTTCTGCCCACATTCTATTGCCCAGAACTGAGTCTATGGCTCCATCTAACTATGAGGAAATCTAGGAAATGCAGTATGTCCATAACAAAGGAGACAAATGGGTATCAGGGAACATTAGCAGTATCTGCAATAATCATTAAAAATTTTTATAAAACAGGGGCACCTGGATGGCTCAGTCAGTCAAGCATCTGACTCTTGAATTTTGGCTCAGGTCATGACCTCAGGGTTGTGAGATCAAGCCCCACATCTGACTCCGCATTGGGTGTGGAGTCTGCTTCAGACTCTTCCTCTCCTGCTGCCCCTCTCCCACCCCTGCTCATACTCTCTCTCTCTCTCTCTCTCTCTCTCTCAAAAGAACAAATGGGAGGAGGACACCAGGATGATACAGTTAGTTGAGCATCCAACTCTTGGTTTCTGTTCATGATCTCAAGGTCATGAGACTGAGCCCCGGACTGGTATCCACATTTAGCACGGAGTCTGCTTGAGATTTTCTTTTCCTCCCCTTCTGCCTCTCCCCACTATGATCTTTCTCTCTCAAATAAATAAATAAATAAATCTTAAAATAAAAAAATTATGAAATAGGAGCTAGACACTAGTAAGAGTAGCTACTAGAACTCAGCCATGGGTCTAACTTGGGTAGGGCACATTTCATGCACTATGCTTCAACATGTAGTAACAGTGTCTGTTCTGTATCTAAAGTCACACCCATTTACCTTTGCTAATAGGGACCTTTGATCAGAAACCCAGTACCTACGTAATCTCTAGGAAAGTGACCCTTGATCTACTTAATGACAAAAAGCAATTCCATTTCCTTACCGATGACTGGCTTAGATGTGAGCGACTGGCACTATTCTGGCCAATGACACAGGAGTGTACATCTTCCAGGCAGGTTTCTGGAGAAGACTTCTTTTCCCTGCTGATAAAAGGAGAGCGAAGACAATAAACGGACTCTCTTTCTGTGTTGTCGTTTGCATGTGATGCATAGAGCTGGGGCAGCCAAAAGAAACTGTGAGGGAGCCAGCCACAGAAGACAGGTCAACATATTAAGGATAGCAGAGCAGAGACAGAAAGAACCCTGATTTAAAAAAAATTTTTTTTAATTTAATTGTTTTAAAATTAAAATTAAAATTTAAAAATCTTTTTTTGAAAGATTTTATTTATTAAAAAAAAGATTTTATTTATTTACTTTGTGAGAGAGAGAGAAAGAGTGGGTGCAGGAGTGGGCGGAGGGGCAGAGAGAAAGGGAGAAGCTCCCCGCGGAGCAGGGAGCCTGATATGGGGTGAGATCCCCTGAGATCATAACCTGAGCTGAAAGCAGATGCTTAATGGACAGAGCCACCCAGGTGCCCCAAGAACCTTGATTTTTGATGATATCAATGGGACAATGAATTAATGAACCCTGGTCCTTCTGGAATTCTTGTTTTAGGAAATAATAACTTCTCTTTGTAGTTTCTTCTATTTTTGATGGATGTTTTGCTAATGCAGCTGGAAGTATCCCGGCTGACAGATATATGCTAAGTCCTTTAGATATATGCTCTTCCAAAATGGAGCCACATCGACCTGTGGCTCATATACGTCTACCTCAGAGCAGGAAAAAACAGCTCCCCTAACTCTAGGGCCCTTGCCTGCAAAGAATTCTCTTTTAAAAAAAATCTAACACCTACTTTTATGAATGAAGTAGGTGTTTGAAGTAAGTACCACTTGTATTTCTTAATGTTATTGTGAAGATCAAATGACTTCAAGAAGCACTTGGAATAGTACCTGAAATTTGTTAAAAGCTAAATATATACTCATATCATTATTACTCATAGTAGTAGAGGTAGAACTTTCAGTTTTTACAAACTAAGGTAAATTTTAACAGTTGCTAAATGCCCTCCAAATGTCAGTTTGGCCTATGAGTGTAATGACTTCTTCATCCCCCTGGTACTTCAAAGGAAAAGAAGAGGGCTCCTGACCTAGAATTTAAACCACAGATTCAATCTGATAAGCTGAAAAATCCCAAAACTTTCCTCAGAGGTTGGTTCTGAGTCAGTACAGAATAAGGGTTTATGCACATAGGTCCTTGGGTCAGAATGAGTTCCAAGCCTTAGCTCTGGTATTTGCTGTGCATTAGGATTCAATCAGAGAAGTAGAACCAAGGAGCAATACACCATATATATCAGATACGTTTCCATATCAGGCTGGAAGCTACAAACACAAGCTGGAACCCCACAAGAACAGACTGGAACCCCTGTCAGTCCCTGCTATGTCTGACCTTGTGCATGTGGGTGTCCTGCACAAGCCAGTGCCCTCCTCCAGGGAGGAGGTCCTGGCTCCTGGCTCAGAAGTCAAACAACCTGGGGACGCTGGAGTCCCCATGTCCAGCTGCCGCCTCACAAAGAGGTGAGCCCGCTGACCCACTTACAAGATGGCTACTGCTCTCCTTCCGCCCTCCAGATCTCTCAAGACTGTGGTGGCCCATTCCCACAGGAACTAGGTGGCAAAGGGAATTCTAAAAAAAGGAGGTTAACCTGCCAGGCTGATACAACGCAAAGCCAACATACTTAACGTTATTAAATTTCTCTAAGTTTCTGTGTCTTCTTCTGTAGATCAGGGAGGATAATAATATTAGGATCCACCTCATAAGGCTGGATAAGATTGAAGATTATTTTAAATAATGCATGGAAAATACTTAATACAGTACTAGGCATAGAATAAGTTCTCAAAAAAGCAAGCTGTGATTATCATGTGTTGTTGTCATTGTTGTTTCATTAAATATCCTACCCTGATATTTAAAAGAAAATCAGGCATAGGATTAGGATATTTAGTTTCCTGAAAAGAAAAGGCACTGATACACACACACACATACACACGCACATATATATATTATGTATGTATGTATATATACATACATAAATAAATAAATATTGGCCAGTTACTGTTCTGGAAAGCAACATTTTTCAGCCTCTTAGGGTAAGTATTATATCTATTTTACATGAGGCACTTGAAAAAACTAAGGATAGAAAGATTAGGTAGCTGGACTCAAGCTAGTAAAGTGGTAACCGGTGCTCTCTCATTCTCTCTCTTTCTCTCTTTCTCTATGTAGAAATCCAAGAAAAAAGAAGTATAGGGTCATCAAAACCAAGTAATGAGAAAGCAGCTTTTAAACTGCAATCTGAAGGATGATCAGGAGTTAGTGAAACAAAGCAAACAAATCAAGCAAAGAGAAAAATACGTGTAAACGTACACTAACAAGAAAGGGCCTGGCATCCTAGAGGAGGGAGGAGAATGGGGAGGCAAAGCTGTGGTAGAGGCAGGGAGAGCAGCTGGGAGGGAACCATCCCTACTTCCTGGAATGGGAAGATCCAGGATGGCACAAGCTGTGTCTGTCTGGTTCATGCCAGTATTCCCAGATCTGGAATCATTCCTGAGGGGACATGGGAGAACCTCAGGAAAGGTTTGTTAACTTAAGGAAGGACAGGGTGAAAAGATATGAGTTATATATTAAAGTCTCTAGTTGCTACAAAGTATGCAATAAAGTTGCTATAAAGTATCCTCCCTCTCTGGCTCCTTCCAGTAATACAGAACTGGCTGCTTATTTCCTTTCTCTTGGCAGCCCTTCAAATCCTTGAATATGGCAGTCATATCTTTGTTGTCTCCATTCCCCAGGCCAACAGCCTCAGCTTCTTGGCATCAGTTTCCCACATTGAGAAATTCCAGTCAATGCTGTCCAAAGAACTTCTGCAATATTCCAGTCAATGCTGTCCAAAGAACTTCTGCAATAATGGAAATGTTCTATACCGGTACCATCCAATATGGCAGCCACGAGTCCCATGTGGCTATTGAGCATTTGAATTGTGGCTAATGTGACTGGGGAACTATACTTTAAATTTTATTTATATTTAAGCTTTTATTTAAATTATTTCAATTTTATTTAACTAATTTCTATTTGAACAGTCCCATGTGGCGAGTGGCTACTGAATTGGGCACTGCAGTTCTAGCTCTATACACTGACTCTTCTTCTGATAAGATGGACATCTCTGCATTTTCTCTGAGCGTCCCATTTTCTTTACCTTCCTTTTCACCGGAATTAACCAATTCTGATACCCTGTGCTGGGCTTCTATCTCATGTCAGCTGATTAAGTACCCAGGGCTTAAAGATGAGCTGGAACCCCTTTTTTGATAAATACCGGTTATCAGAGTAGCAACTTTTTGCTTCCTGGGTCACATAATTTCTCTTAGTGATGAGTTCATTAAAATACCTATTTATACACATAGTTTCTATCTAAGAACCCAAGTGAGGGTTGGGTAAGGATCTGCCAGTGCCTTCATCAATTATATTATAAATATTACACATTTATTTCATCTAATGCAGTGAGACCAGCAGTTAGTGTTTATATGTTGCCTATGCTATGAAATCGGCTCTCTGCTAAACATATTTGGTCAACTAAGCATAGTCACTGGGAATATCCACTGATGGCCAAAACACCAACTGAATCATCCAAATCAGCAAAGAGGACTGGTCCAGGGGATACAAATGAAGATTACACAGTCGTCTGACAAACTCTGGAGCTTTTCAATCTAACTATTGTCTAGAGAACCAAATAGTATAAAAAGAAGAACTATTAATGATAAAACTTTAGAAGAGGTTAGAAGAGAGATCAGTGAATCAAATACACCAAACTTTAAAGCAGGAAAGGTCCTTCTAGGTGAGACAGGAGAGTGCTCCCAGAATTTGAAGGATATATCACTACGTACATAGTCTCTGAACACACACCAGATGCCAGGCACCAGGACACAGTGTCAAAGGATATGGTGCCCACCCTCAATGGGTCTACGGTGTACAGGGGAAACAGACATGTAAATTATTCCAATAGGTACAGTTGCCAGATTTAGCAAACAGAAGTACAGAATATCCTGTTAAATTAAAATTTCTGATAAACAGTTAATAGCTTTTTTAGTATAGGTACATCCCACACAATACTGGGGACATACTTACATGAAAAATAATATTTATTTGTTTGAAATTCAAATGTAACTGTGCATTCAGTATTCGATCTGGTGACTCTAAATATAAATATAATGATTAAAGGGGGTATTAGGTACTACAAGAAAATATCCAGGAGGTGCAGACCTCAGAGGCCAAGTCAAAGAAGCATTACGGAGAAGGTAAGTCTTAAGCCAAATTTTTCCAAGGAGCAGAAGTCAGCCAGGCAAAGAGTATAGGAGCAGTTTGCACAAAGTCACCGGGGTTTGAGAAGGCAGGGCACACTTGGGGAAAAGCAAGGAGCTCAACAGGGATAGAATAAATGATAAATAAATAAACTAAGAGAAAAGCCTAAGTCAGAATAACATCACAGGCTGAGGGATAAAGGGAGAAAAGAGAGCTCCTAAACACAGCAAGAAACAGTCTGAAAAAGAAAAAGAAAACCCTGAGACCAAGAAGGAGAGAGAAGTGCAGAGACACGTGCTGCAGGCAGGCCAAGGAAGAAAAGATCATTGACTAGGCCCACAGGGATGACATCAGTGACACTGACCAAAGCCATTCCAGTAGAATGTGATGGCGCCAGGTTGAGAAAGCTCATGGAGGTGGCAAGAATAAGAGAACCCAAGGGCAGACATTGCATTCAAAAATTTGATTGTGAAAAAAGTATCATGCTTAGACCTGGAGAGACAAGGAAGTGGCCTGGGCTCTGAACTTTAAAGAGGGCCCCAGTTTGTCACCTCTTCAGCTCCACTTACGTCCTGTGGCTGAGGGGACATGTTCACATAGAGCCTGCACATTCCTTTAGGCCCTGAAATTCTTTACTCAAATGGAACCAAAACTGTGATCAGAGACTACGCCAGCTTCTTCCTAAGTCTCTTTCCAAGAGTCAGCCATGCCCCTAGCATGCTCATCCTTAAGCTGAGGCACAGCTCAGGGCCTACTGTTAGGCATGCAAGGATGTGGAGGGATCTTGGACATGTGCTTGAGGTATCCACACTCTTGGATGCATGACCATTTGTGATGCAGGATGGAGTCAGCATGGGACGTGGAGTGGGGTATGTCACAGGCTTCCTCCTTTGATCTTATCTCACAAAAGTTAGAGGAAATATGTCAGAAGAAGTTGTTAGTGATGAACATAAGGCCAAGAGATGATGATTTTGAAAATGAGCACTATTTGATATTTTGTTTTGTTCTTTTAAAGTAAACTCTATGCCCCGCATGGGGCTTGAACTCACAAGCCTCAGATTCAGAGTCACATGCTCTACCAATTAAGCCAGCCAGGTGACCAAAATGAGCATTATTTCAAAGAATCTGTAGTAAAGGGGATACTGAAGCTATAGGTAGGGAGAATAATGAAAAAGTGAGGAATTCAGTGGCAAATATTTCCAAGAAAAAAAAAACAATTACAGAAGTGTGGACAGGGTTATGGGACTAAAGGAGAAATGTTAATGCACCCAAAGAATAGCAACAGTGAGAAGCCATTATGTCCCATCTCTGAGCCTGAAAGAACAATAGGTTGGCAAGAAAATATTTCCAGAGCCCAGGGAGCTTGTGAGCTGTGGCTGTAGTCACTCCCAGAAATTCAACACAGCAAGAAGAAAGCAGTAACAATAAATGCCTGACCTTTCTCTCCTCCTGCCCTTGACTTGGTGTCATTTCCTCCCATGGACTGAAACCAACTAGAAGAAACCAGCCAGCAAGGTATCCTGGAGCCAAGGCATTGCCTAGAGGCCAGCCTCTTAGGGCCAAAGCATGGGGAGAAGGGCTGGAAGTAGATTTGGAAGAGCAGAAAGATTATAAGTAACTAATACTGTCCCCAGGGAGGCAGGAGAGGCCTGAACTCGGTGGCAACGTGCACAGAAAGGAGAGTAGGTTGGCAGGAAGGAAATGGAAGGCATTTCTGTCGAATAATAATCTCTTTTTCTCTCCACAGTTAGAGAAGGAGTCGTCAGTGAATGAGGGTAAGCAGGCAAGGGAATGTTTGGATTTAATTCTCATAGATGGCAGTTGGCTTAAGGCCCTTGTGCAAAACAGACAATACCCTAAGATAAGGCTATTTTCCCCAGCCCTTCTCAGTGGAAGAGGATGTCACATTCTCCTAAGCCTCCCTCTCCTTCTCCTGCACTAGCAGAGTCACAGAGCAGATAAAAGTCTTGGGGGATTTTTCCTTCTCTCTTTCCTGAAATAACCTCCAGCACTACCTCAGCCTGGAGCCCACATATCTCCAGCAACTTAGAGGCCCACCCACCTCAGAACACTTTGCTCTCAAATACTGATTCCTGATTCAAACTTGCCTCCTTATCCAATAGGATTCTCCTCTGACCAAATCAAGCCCCCCTACCTGTTACAAGAAATATATTTTTTAAAACTATAGCCAAACTATGGAAAGAACCTAGATGTCCATCAACAGATGAATGGATCAAGAAGATGTAGTATATATACACAATGGAATACTATGCAGCCATCAAAAGAAATGAAATCTTGCCATTTGCAACAACATGGATGGAACTAGAGCGTATCATGCTTAGCGAAATAAGTCAAGCAGAGAAAGACAACTATCATATGATCTCCCTGATATGAGGAAGTGGTGATGCAACATGGAGGCTTAAGTGGGTAGAAGAAGAATAAATGAAACAAGATGCGATTGGGAGGGAGACAAACCATAAGTGACTCTTAATCTCACAAAACAAACTGAGGGTTGCCGGGGGGAGGGGGTTTGGGAGAAGGGGTTGGGATTATGGACATTGAGGAGGGCATGTGATTTGGTGAGTGCTGTGAAGTGTGTAAACCTGGTGATTCACAGACCTGTACCCCTGGGGATAAAAATATATGTTTATAAAAAATAAAAATAAATAAAAAAAAAAAACTAATTTTCACCACATTAAAAAGAACTAGTAGTCTTACCTCGAATCCTCCCGTGGGTATCTGGATTTGCAAACTACCTCTTCGTCCCAAAAGATCAATCTCTAAATTTCAAACAGAGAAAATGAGCTGAAGAGTTGGGGATGTTTAGAAACAAGGATATTTTCCTTTCTACCGCCTCCAACCAAATGTCCCTAAATCTACAAATAACTCCTCTTCCTTCTGTGTTTTAAAGCAAACCATCTGGTTTGTTTGTTTGTTTTTAACAAAAGGGAAAGAAAAAGGAGAAGGTGAAGAAAGGTTCTGTCTCCGAAATTCTAAGAAGGGTGTCTCAGTGCATAGGCAAACATCTTTATTCCCTTGCAGGCTCTGAAATATTGGACAAGATGGGATTTAACATCAAGACAACAAGCCCCAGAGGTAGCTTGAGGACTGATCTAAGACTTCTCACACACTCACTCCAAGTAAACTAGACCAGGCTTCTCGGGAGTCCCGTTCCTGAAGTGTGTGTGGTGGTGAGCAGTGGGCGCGTTCATGGCTCCAGGATCTGTCACCCAGCCCACTAGACCGCCAATTCCCCTGCACCCCAGGGGCCAGCTCCACGCCGACACAAAACCAGCCTCGCTCTGAGGCATCTGCTCCCCATCCTGGAGTCCTTGGGGACTAGAAGAAGGAGGAATCGATTTCATATTCTCTTCTCCCTCCCGCCGTCCACAAAAGCAGCTCTTTCAGGCCCCCGAGAAAGGTCCTGTACCCTTTCCCACCCAGCGCCCGTCAGCGAACTTCACCTTCATCCAAGCCGCTTTGCCCAGAAAGACCCTGGGACGGGAAATCAATAGCTCCAGCTTGAGGCGAGGGTAAGGGCCTGGGGGTGGGGGAGATGGGGGCGGACTGGTGGGGAGGCGGCGGGGCGGTGAGGAAAGGGTTCGCTGTGGGGCCGCCACGGGTAATTACAGCAGCTGAAAGGCGCCGCCCAGCACCAGGGGAGCGTGTCAGGGAGAATCACCTGTTTTACACCTGGCGACGGGCCACTGATAGTGGCGAGACCAGCACCGAAGAGGGGCGCTCTCAGGGGCGGGAGGAGGGTGCAGGTCAGTCCACCCCGCAGGCCTCGCGGGCCGGGCAGCCCCAGGGCTTTCCGCCCCGCACCCAATGCATCACGAGACCCCCGGGACGCAGAAAGCGCGCAGGCGCAGTTCTCCGAGGTCAGCCGCCCCGCCCGGAAGCCTGAGGCGCTCTGGGAGCTCCTTCCCTCCGCTCGCGGCGCGCCCTGGGGACCTAGAATGCCGTCTTTCCAGTGGCCCGAGGGGCCGGACGCTGGGAGCTGCTGGGGCCCGCGGTGGGGCGACGAAGAGCTGAGCGTTTTAAAAACTTTAGGTCAGACCTGAAAGGGCCTACCGAGAGCTCGCTAGGGCAGTCCCTCATTTTACACACAGGCACGGCGAGACCCAGGAGACGAGGACTATCCTTAAACACACCCAGTAAAGTGAAGTGGATCCGAATGGGAGTTAAAAGGATATTTAACCTGCAGCCTGAGGAGAGCTGGCCAAGCAAGGAAAAGGAAGGCCATTTATTTTTAAGGCGAGAGAGAGACAAACATTATTAGCTTTGAAAAGAAACAATACAAAATTGATGTCCCAGACAAAGGGGGGAGGGCGGTGGTGATGGAGAGGAAAAGTACTCAAGGCCCGGCTCTTCTAAATTTAATTTTGATTATTTTCAATGGGCTGAGATCGCCTCTCCCGACGCCTCACCGTGTTAATACCGCTGGGCCACAGCGTCCGAGCCCGAGTCAAAGTAAACTCTCGCCAGCGGGGCACTGCGCTCCGAGCTGCTCTACAGAGATCCTCTTTCTTCGGGTTAAAAAAAGAAGAAGAAGAAAAAGAAAACACAAAAAAACCCACAAAAAAACACAACACACAGTTAACCACCTGTCAGGGCTGAGGATACAATGAGGCTCCTCGAAAAAGAGCTTTTCATGCATGCGTAATATATTTGTTCAGCTATTCACTTAATGAAGCTGATAAATGTGATGCAAGACAATAGTCAAGTTAATCTATTTAGTAAAATGTTTTGAGACTTTCAGGCTACGTTAAGGAGAGGAGCGTTCGGCGACATTTTCATTTAAATGCGCTCATCTCCCCTCTTAGGCTGCACAAGGGGGTTCAGGCAATCTATGTGAATATAATTTCTTATAAATGTGTCTTTAATGGGTTTAATTCACCCTTGCCAGCTGTTTTGGGGGCTATTTTGTAAGAGCAAAACAAACGTTTCAGGCTTGGAAAGCTAGTTAAAATTAGTTTCGGTCAGCGAGGCCAAGCTATATTTCCTGCAAACCATCTGCTTGATTGGCACAATAGAAGGATTTTCAAGGAAAAAAAAAAGGGGTGGTGAGTGTGAAAGGAATGAGGGGTGGGGGGAGACGCTAGAAAGAGCTGGGGAGGCCGGTAGTTCCTTGTGGCCTATTCTGAAGGTGAACCCCTTTAGAGGTGTCTTAATAGAGCGGGTTGCCTAGAGGGCTGGGGCGACTAGAAGGCTCTTTGAGCCCAAACCTTGTCGCCCTCCTCCTTTGCCTAGCCGGTCAGCTCCCTCTTCTCCCGAGAAGCAAAGAAGCCAGGCGTTGCGCACATCTTTGCGTCGCCCCCGCCCCGCATCCTGCCAAACTTTCAAGACGAACTCCAAGTGTTGGCAGCTCCTACCCAGAGCGCCGAGGCCTGGGGGTTCAAGTCCTTGCAAAGTGCTACCTTGGGGTCCCAACCTTCCCGAACTTATCTCTCGTTAACTTTTCGGAAGGCAGGGAGTCTTAAGCCCACTCTCTACATCGCAGGCACCTCACCTACCTCCGCGCGGCCTGCGCTTACCAGGGTGCACTGGCTGCGGAGTGCCCCACGACCCGGAGAGCAAGGCGCGTGGGACTGGGACCCGCCCGCTCTCCACTGGCGGGGAGGAAAGAAATTCCCAGAGAAGGTTCCAAGAGTCTACCCTACAGTTCCAGGAAGGCTTCTGCGGCTTTAGCCTCATAGGGCCCAGGAGTCCCGGCCATCTCAGCCGCGGGCTCCCCGCGCGAGCAGTAGCGTTGTGGGGCAGGCAAGCATCTTAACGCCAGCCAGGGCCTCGGAGTCTCACTTTTCCACTCGCGTTTTTTTTCCATTGAAAGAGAAATAGACAACCCAGCTCTGGGAGAGTGGACGTGAGTGACTTCTTTGAAATACACTTGAAGATAACGACATTACCATGAATGGCAGGACGCACAAAACCCCAAGGGCTCAGGTCAAACGGCATTAGTCACAGGTCTTAGCAGCCGCCGCAGCGCCGCGCAGCCCCTTAGGCTATCGCGGGGTTTGAAAAGACGCGTTCAAGGAGATCACTTAAAGTAAGATCCTTTCGTCCGATTTCTTGCTTCCTTAGGATTTATTCTGCCTTTTCACGGAGGGCCAGCCCTCGCCCCCGCCCTCACTTTTCCTCTTTGCGTCTTAGGAATGCTTCAGGGGGCTCTGCAGACAGACCACTGGAAGCAGAGTCCACGTGGGTCGCAGCAAGGGGTTGCTTCCAAAATGTCAGGGCCCCTTTTAAAAAGCAGATAAGTTAGCAGCAGTTAGTCTATAGTAAGGTAGAACGACCGGGATGCGTGTGTGTGTGTGTGTGTATTGGGGGGAGGTGCGGGCGCCCGCGCGCGCGCGCATGTGGGAGTGGTAGTAGGGGCGCTTGGAGCGTGTAGGTGGGCAGGATAATAACTAAAAACTACACCCAGAGAAATGCTCTAGGAGGAGAGGAAGCCTAGGGAAGAGGATGGCACTAAGAGGGCTCCAGACTGGCTTTGACTTCTTAGCGCGCCTCCCCCCCCCCAAAAAAAAACCTTGCAAACGGAAGCGCTATTCCGACCCCCCAGAAGACTGGGCAAGCGCTTCATTGATGGGCAATCCAACATCTGTAGTCATCCCTTTCTTCTCCTTCGGGAACTGACTACAGTTCCAGGAGGGGAGGAAAGGAAAGAGGGAGAGAGGGAGGGCGGGAGGGAGGTGAGAGGCGGAGGAGAATTGGATCTGAGAAGAGTTGGAGAGAGAGAATGCAAAACCAGAGCCGGTCTCCCAGCTTCCGGAAAGCAGCTGGGGACAAGGGTAGTGGGGAATTGATAGCGACGGAAAACTTTGTCTTGTGGCAAACTTAAAGTGCAGGTGCTCAAGCCGTTTAGACTTTCCACCCCTATTTTATTATAAAACTTCAAAAACAAACTTCCAAGGTTTGTCATGTCCCCCCACCTTTCCCGGGAACTCCAATTAACTGGAACAATACATTTCGCATATTTAAAGGGCCACTTATTTAAAAGTTGTTCCTTTCCTTAGAGGTTTTCAGCTGCCTGCCGCCCAGTACGCCTCCAGAAGCATCATAGGCTCAGAAACTCCATACTTGCGTCATCTTCGAGCATTATAATTCGGCTCCAGAGCCTGGCCCTAAATAACTTTTTAATTTGAATCAAGGGAGAGCTTTAGCGGGCTCTGTTTCTGGTTTAATGTGATATAAATCACAGATGCACTTTTATTGAATGGTTAAAGCAGCGACATGGAGATCATCAACACAAAACGCCCTGAACAAAACCATCGAGAGAAATAAAGCTGGTTAATAAGATTTTTGAGAAAGCTTTGTGTTAAAAAGCAAAAAGGAAAACCAGCTGAAGGTGACAGTTAGTTCATGGTTAATAGGATCAGGGCAGCCTGGCGGGGCTGCACACTTCTCTTTGGGGAGGTTCAGCCACACCAAAGAAATGAATGGGACATTTAACACATCTGTTATCTCGCCGAACAGAGAAACTGGGGAATGGAGGTTCAGCGCCACCCTAGACCCAACCCAGAGTAAAGGGAAGGACTGTCTCCAAGAAGATTCTCGTTTGGGGCCCCAGATTAAGCATAGACTCTCCTGACTGTGGGCCAGCATTCTTGGGAATGGCATTCTTCCCACTGCTTTCATGTGCTTGTGCACTGCAGTTAATTAGGAGGTTACAAAACTTTGGCCAAGTTAAGCAATAGGTAGAACCCTCAACTTTCACTGCTATGGTTTTAACAGTCCAGGCTGCAAGTTACAAATGAAACTGCAGAAAGCTCTTTGAGGTTGGAAAGGAGCCAGGGTAGCGTTTCAGTGTTCTAGTCACCTGGCTTGAGGCTGCTTCCAGAAGGAGTAAGTCCTATGTGCAAGTGGAATACTGCCGCCTAGCCTTGGTCGTTTGCTGCTTTCTGATCCTTTACGAGGCCAGCAAGCTGTGAAGTGCTCCTCGGTGACACTTCTACAGAAATGTCGCTGAAAATCGTTTTAAGTTGCTGGGAGTTTGCAGAAGGAGACACGTTTTATCATTCAGGTATCTCCCAGCTCTCTCAAACTCCATTAGTTTCCCGACACAAAGGAAGCAAAGACCTCCCCCTCCATCCTTATGGACTCACATCCAATAACCCCAAAGCATTCATTCCAATCTCCCTGTGTTGTTAGAATGGCACCCCACAAACACTGATTTTACCCGCCCCTCACATCTGCTTTATGCCTCAGCTGGAGTAGCGTGTAGGGTTAGAGACTGAAGAAGCAAGTATATTTTCATGTTCACTGACTTGAAATTTTCCATTGCCCACCCCACAAGGGGAAGGGTTATTTTACTGATTGCCTGGAGATGAATTTCTATGAATATTTATTGATTTATTTTCCAGGCTCAGCAGGGGAGCTGCAAATAAATTTAGTGTGTTCTTTAAATAATTCCTTTTCTATGAGGCAAGATGTCATCTGAAACTTCTAAATAGGCATTTAATTAGCCCGGGTGTTGCTTCGGAACAAAAACTCCCGGCGAGAGCTTTGGGGGCGCACTGTATTGCAAAGAGGCGGTCGATATGCAGAATTGATGCGCGCCAGCCTTTGTTGCCGGCCCATTGTGCGGGCCATGCTTATGAAGACTAATCCAATCATAAATTGCACCCCTGCGCCAATCAGAGCGCCCAGAGCCTCCGGCGAATGAAGCTCGAGTGGAGAACTTTGTTGAACTTCATTGTCAGAGCTGTCACTTTTCAAAGCGCTTTAACGGGCGGGCCACTATAAAACCATCACCTCGACGGGGACCACGGAGGACTCGCAGACGCCCAAGTGGGATCATTACTTGGAGACGTTTGCCCAAGAGAGAGGGCACCGCGGGGGCGGGAGGGGCGGGAAGAGAGACTTTTACCCTCCGGCCACTGGAAGAAGGCTTTTTCCGCCCGCCCCGCGCCTAACATGATGTTCCCAGGCCTCCTCGCACCCCCCCGCGGGGTACCCCAGCCTCCTGCGCCCCACGCCCACCTTAACGCTGCCCCAGTCCCTGCAGTCGGCATTTTCTGGCCACTCCAGCTTCCTGGTGGAGGATCTGATTCGCATCAGCCGACCTCCGGCTTACCTGCCCCGCAGTTTACCCACCGCCAGCATGTCGCCCCCTAGGCAGGGGGTCCCCACGACTCTCACAGACACCGGGACCTCAGACCTGGGCTCCCCGAGTCCCGGCAGTCGACCAGACGGTTCACCTCAGACGGCCGCCTCACCTGCCAACGAGCCCACGTTTCTGAAGTTTGGGGTGAACGCCATCCTCTCCTCAGCACCCAGAACAGGTAAGTGAGCGCAAAACGCACTGGTCAAGGTGCGAGTACTTCTGGCCTCGGTTTCCTGTATGCAGCAATTACCCACTCACACATCAGCGCACAAACTTACGCAAGATCCCCGAAGCCTCACGTCGCGCACTGTGAGACTTAAGTCCAGCCAATTCCTGGGAAGAAAAGCTCCAGGTTCGCCCCACCCTCATAATGAACTTGAGCACCTGCAGTCGGAGAGAGCGTGCGCCCCTAGGCGTCTGTGTTTCTGCCCTCGAACTTCTGGAAGCCAGTTTTTAAAATCCCAGACAATATATTTACTAGTTTAGCTAGTATTCTGGACCTGCAATTCTTTTCTTCCTCTCCCCAATACTACATATCTCTCTAGTGCCCAGGATGAGACTGGGGACGGGCCGATTCTGAGGTGGCAGATCGCGTGGGGGCGGAGGGGGGGTGCGGAGAGGGCGGAAGGATACTCACAGATGGCACAATGTTAGGGGAAGATTTCTTTTATTCTGTCAAAACACCGAGGAAAATGCCTTTGAAGCCAGCCGAAGGATTAATGATATCATGTATTTAATGTTCTGTACAATAATCAAGTACTTAATCAAATTCCCTGTCTCCCTCCTTTTCATTCTTCCTTTATTCTCTGCCAGAAACATCCCCCGCCTTGCTCCAGAGCGTTCCTCCCAAGACTTTCGCCTTTCCCTACTTCGAAGGTTCCTTCCAGCCTTTCATCAGATCTTATTTCCCAGGTAGGTCTCATCCCCCTTCCCTGCCGTCCCCCATCGCTCCCTGCTCCGAAGCCATATTTCTCCGTCCACCCCTCGGGGTTATGCTCTGGTTCAGAGGTTGCGAGGCGTACAACATTCACGAATCCGTCGCGCCAATTTGATGCCCTATTTAGCACAAGCAGTGACTGCTTGACACTTTGCACCAATTCCCTGCTCTACAAATTAGCAGGAATTGTCATGGTCCCAATTTGAGGCGGTTCCCTTCCCGGCGAGGAGCTGTTGGCATCCCTTCACGCCGCCGTTTTCCCACAGAGTCAGTGCACTTGGCCACGATTCCCCACAAAGGTTTCAGCACCATGACCAATTGGTCAGCTCCTCGGGCAACCACACACAGATCGGCCCTCGCCCCTCCACGCCGCCGAGAGACACCTACCAGCCGGGGCTAATTTCTCTTTAAGACTCATTCAGGGCTTGGGGCTTTTCACAAGACCACATGGGGTGCCCTCTTGTGTGGGATGCCTGGGGTCGCCCAGGGGGAGGGGGACTAGATCCTCCCACAACCCCAACCTTCTATTTCCAACCTGATTTCCCAACCTCTTCTCAGACCCTTCCCCCACCGCCTTATCTTTTTAAAGACTTTGAGCTTGTAACATAAGAAGTCTGAGGGAAGCCTGCAATTGGGTCCCAGTCTAAAGGAGAAACACCTTAACACAGTTTATGGGAGGTTTTCATCCTGCAAACCTAGTAGTGACTCAAACTATAGCTCAAAACTCTGAAACCAGTGGAGATTCAGTGGAGACGGAGGAGAGCCTATAAAGAGAAGAGAGACTGGGCATGGACGGTGGGGGATGGGTAAAACCACGACAACACTCCCAAATATCAGCGAAAGAAACATGCAATTGATTTTTAAAAGGGGGAGAGAGAATTCACCAACAGCCCCCCCCCACCACTATTCACGCTGCTGCTGATAATGGAATTTGCTCCCTTTCTCCCTCATCTCAATGCTCTAACAAAAACAACCCGGGCTTTATAAATAGCTTTTCATGTCCATTTAATGAAAATGATTCCGGGAAGAGAAGCCTCTGCCATCAGTATTCTCCCAATGGTCTTGGCCTGCAGTTGTGTTTAGTTTGAAAGTGTAAATCTCTTTTGTCCCAGTAATATATGGCTTTCGCTGCTTGTCCTCAGTCTTTTTCTGTTAGTTCATTACTACACAATTACCATTCACGCTTCATTAGAGTCTCTGTTTCTTTTTGGGTTTTTTTTTTCCCTCCCTTAAAGCAAAACTCTCCCCCTTTTTATCATGCCAATACCCATTGGGGAGCGGTCAATGTGCTAATTAGCTGCCACTTTTCATGTATTCGGGCCGAATTCTTTACGTTTGTGGGGGAGGGGAGGAAAGATTAATATGAAAAAGATGAATGCTGATTGGATTTTTCAAAAAAAAAAAAATCCAAAGCGGATTTTCTTCTGTCAAATCGGTAAAGTACCTCCTTTTCATCTAAAGAATACAAAAGCCACCAAGGTGAAAAAAAGCTTAAGGGGGAAACCCAGTGGCATCCTCTGTATATTTTATCTTTATTTTTGTAATTTATGTTTTTCTGTTGTTAGTTTAGCTGATACACGTAGGTTTGCCCCCTTGAGACTGTTCCCCTGAGACCGTTGAATGTAAAAATGAAACAGGCTATTGTAGGAGCTGTTTTCTGTGTTTCCGTGGTTTTACCTAATCCGGGTTTGCTTGGTTGAAAGGGAAAGTTATTTGGGCGGAAAGCGCCTTTCACTCTCGCAGGTTTGTAGGTTCCTGCCCTATTCTCCAAGAGGAGAAAAGGGGGAGCTTTAAAGAGATGAAGGGATCAGAGAGAAGAACCGAGGGAGGCCCCTAGAGAGGGGTAGACGCTACTGCCCCGGCGGGACGCCGCCCACTCATTCGCAACCCCTCACTCCCACCCCTCCGCAGCGTCCTCAAGCGTTGTGCCCATCCCTGGGACCTTCTCCTGGCCGCTTGCGGCCCGCGGCAAGCCTCGCCGGGGCATGCTGCGCCGAGCCGTGTTCTCCGACGTGCAGCGCAAGGCGCTGGAGAAGATGTTCCAGAAGCAGAAGTACATCAGCAAGCCCGACCGCAAGAAGCTGGCGGCCAAGTTGGGCTTGAAAGACTCACAAGTGAGAGCGGTCTCCTCCCAGCCCCCAGCCCCCAGGCTTCACCCCTCCCCCAGGCATGGTACAACTGGGAGGGTTCTCTGAGACCAGTTCGGTCCCATTGTTCGGATGGGAAAAGTAAGGTGCACCCGCCAGCTTCCTTGAGGCTCGTCGGGACAGCCCGCTTCTCTCCCGGTCTCTTCACTCCACGCCCGGCTCAGCACCCCCCACCCCTCGCGGACATCAGGGTCAGAGGTCAGAGGATGGGGTTAGAGCAGCGAGGACCTGAAGAGGGAGTGAGGGTAGGGTGAGTGCCTTGAGCCTTCTGAACCCACGTCAGGGCGTGGGCAGCAGGCAAGGAGAGGAAAGACAGAGCCTCCTACATTCCCAGGCCGTCCTGCCGGCGCCCACCCCCCAGCCCTGGGCCTTGGTGTGAAGGGCCTACGCTAACCTCTGCTTGTCCCTCTCCCCGACCCCCCACCCCCATCCCCCGCGCCCCAGGTGAAAATCTGGTTCCAGAACCGACGCATGAAGTGGCGGAACTCCAAGGAGCGCGAGCTCCTGTCTAGCGGGGGCTGCCGAGAGCAGACCCTTCCCACCAAACTCAATCCGCACCCAGACCTCAGTGACGTTGGCCAGAAGGGCCCGGGGGACGACGAAGAGGAAGACGAGGGCCGGGGCAGCCCCCGCCACCGCCTAGTCTATCACGCATCCCCCGACCCTCGGCACCTGCGGGACCCGCGGCTGGAAGGGCCGCTGCCCGCCTCGCCCGCGCACTCGAGCAGCCCCGGCAAGCCTTCGGACTTCTCCGATTCCGAGGAGGATGAGGATGAAGAGGAAGAGATCACCGTGTCTTAGAAGCCCTCCCCGAGGCCTGGGTACTGTTTAGAAGTGCTTTGAAATTAAAGAGGCGGGATTCCGTCTGCGTGTCCGCTTAGTTCCGGTTGCCCAGACGCTGTGGCTCCCCTTTGCAGAACCATCACCTCGTCAGGGGCGCCCCAGCCCCTTCCATTGCCCAAAATGGCGCCCCGCCCCCCCCCACTACCTCCCAACAGCTCTTTCCACTAAGTGAAACTTGAGTCTTGGTCCCAGCCTTAACTTCTCCACCAGAGCTCCTATCTTGCTTATTGCAAGCTATTTTAAACACAGTGGGGGTGTTCACACCAATAGCCTGGGTTTAGCAGTGAGCCAGGCTCTGCAGGTCTTTAGCAAAACTCTTAATGGCAAAGGAAAAGAAGTTAGGAGTCACAACATCCCAGGCATATGACTCCAAGACCTCTGACTTCCTAGATGCCTCCACCTCCCTATCTTAGGTTGGAGGGTCACCTACCCAGCCAAATCTGTACACACACGCTCACAGACTCCTTCCGGTCTAAGGCACAGCATAAATAACGAGTCTTTTCTGTCATATCCCCAATGCTCTCTGGGCAAAGAAGTGAGTTGTTGAGGGAAAAGTCCATCTCTATTTCTGTATGCATGTTTTAAAGCTTTTTCTTTAAAATTTCTGTATCCACAGTATATGCACCAAGCACTCTACCTTGTGCCCTTTTATTATTTCTGGGGAGATTTCACTGACCTGAAAGGCTCTTGAGCACTGGGCATGATGTGAGCAGAGAGAGAACCCTCAAGCCTCTTTGATTTTGATTTTTTTTTTTTTTTACTGAACTTTGCTGTCTTTGCACAGCTTTTATGAACTGTACACTATTTTGTACACATGTGCTGTATGGATATTTTATACCAATGTTATTGTGAATGACTATAAAGGACTGATTAGACTTTCTTTTTTTTTGCAATGGCCTTTAAACTTTAAAAATGTAGCTGTTTAATTGCATAACTTATAAAGAAATACTTATTTTGTATTTTTACCTTGTACAGATTTTTATATATGTATATATGTACCAAATGAACAAATGCCAAATAAAAAGTAGAATGGACACAGTGGTCAAGTGATCTCATTAATTTATAGAGTGTCTTAGCTGAAAGGGTTGGAGCTTCTAGTCCCCATGCTACTGGAATTTATAGAAGGTAAGCTGATATCCAAGAGGGGATGGCACATATCTAAGGCACTCCCCAGCTGCTTAGTGGCCAAGCTAGAACTAGAACCCATCTCTAACTCTCGGGCCAGTGCCTTTTCTCCTTGCTTGTACCATAAATAACCATAAATAATTGCTATGGTGACAAGTAAAGTAGTTCCAGTAACATGGTACCAACAACTTGAGTCTGCGGTAATCCTTCTGCTCTTTTCTAAGGACTGAAATGATGCACTAAAAGAACTCAGTGAAAGGCAGTTCAATCTTATACTGCTTTCCCTTTCCCTCCTTGAAGGTTTTATAATTCCTGGTCCCCAGGGAAGCTCAAAGTTGCTCCTGACTTTTGTGTATGAACTGATTTTCTTAGGAATGTCATCTGTAGCCATGACTTGGGAGCCCACACACAGACTTTGGATTGCCCAAGTGAAAATAAATTTCTTTAAAGACAAGCTTTCAACAGAAACAATGAATTTAGCCAGCAACTTAGGGATAAAGAATGTCAGGTAGAATGCTGGCCAGGTTTCTGTATGCTTTAAGAGTTTGGTCTCTTAGCCACAGAGACCTGCATTTCTTTATTATCCGAACCCATGCCCCAACAGTGAGGGTGGGAAGAAGTTGCTCAGCTTAAATTTCAGTAGTTTGTATCATATTTAAAGTTTGACTTTTGCTATTCTCAGTGTGATTCTCTTTCTAAAAAAACGAAAGGCCTCTCTCCAGATAAGATTCTGATATCCTCCCCTGTTGGGCCTGTCTCTGACACGGGTGATCACTATTTTCGTTATTGTTTAGATATGATCCTGGGAACTCGGAAAAAAAAAAATCTTCATTGTCATAATTGTCTTCATCTGCGAAACCCTCCACATTTCCTCCTCAACACATATGAAAGTACCTAGCACAACATTCTGTACATGGTAGGCGTACAAAATTTAGACAAGAAACTCTTTGCTCTGAGTGATTCAGGCGGTTTTTTCCTTCCCCCACTGCTGCTGCCTGGACATCCAGCGATGAGATCCTGAGCAGAAGCAGCTTGCTTTTCCCTCCCTGCTGGCCCAAGCCCACATTTCTTACTTACAGTCAAGGACTATTTTCAGGCATGGGGATGGATTCGTGTCTACCCTTGGAGTCAAAGTCCTTCCGAGGCATGTTCATGTTCATTGCAGCATTGTTCACAATAGCCGAGAGGTTGTCCCATTCACATCATTCACGTTCTTCACAATAGCTTCTGCAATCCAAATGTCCATCGATGGATGAATGAATACAGAAAATGTGGCATCTACACACAATAGATTATTATTCAGCTTTACGGAAAGAAATCTTGTCACATGCTCAACATGAATGAGCCTTGAGGACATTATGCTACATGAAATAAGCTAACAAGAAAGAGACAAGTACTATATGATGCCACTTATATTAGGTATCTAACACAAGCAAATTAATAGAAACAGAAAGTAGAATTGTGGTTGCCAAGGCCTGTGATAAGGGGAAATAGAGTTGTGCCATGCGCACAGAGTTTCAGTCTCACAACATGAAAAAGTCCTAGAGAATATGGCTAACATTGCTGAATGGCAAGTGACTAAGATATAAGATTTTATGTGTGTTTTTAAAATCTCAATTAAAATTATTTTTAATGTAAATAAATTGGAAAAATAACCTAGGGGCGCCTGGGTGGCTCAGTGGGTTGGGCCGCTGCCTTCAGCTCGGGTCATGATCTCAGGGTCCTGGGATTGAGTCCCACATTGGGCTCTGTGCTCAGCAGGGAGCCTGCTTCCTCCTCCTCTCTCTCTCTCTATCTGCCTCTCTGCCTACTTGTGATCTCTCTCTGTCGAATAAATAAATAAAATCTTTAAAAAAAAATAACCTAGAACAGTTAAAATCCAGCAATGGTCAAAATTACAGCCAAATGAAAAAAAGTTGTGGTAAGCAATATTATAATACAATGTAGACTTCAAAGCAGGAAGCATTCTATGACAAAGTTTTTCTAAATTAAGAAAAGTTAATGGGACACTTGGCTGGTGCAGTCAGTACAGCATGCAACTCTTGATCTCTGGGTTGTGAGTTCGAGCCCCACATTGGGGGTAGAGTTTGTGTGAGTGAAAAAGAGAGAGACACCTTTTTCTTTTCCAGGTGGCATCAGGGAGAGTGCAGGAGAGAAGAAAAAGAAGGTTCCTACTGTGCCAGAAACCCTTTAAAAACTGCAAAAGAATTTCATGGAGTTGAAGATCAAGCATTTGAAAAGGAAGTTGGCCCTAAAGATGCTTTGAAAGGAAAGGAGGGAGATTATCTATGAAAAAGCTAAGCACTGGGACACCTGGGTGGCTCAGTCGGGTTAGCATCTGCCTTCTGCTGGGGTCATGGTCCCCAGGTCCTGGGATCAACCCCCCCTCAGACTCCCTGCTCAGTGGGGAGTCTGCCTCTTTCTCTCCCTGTGCTCTTCCCCCTGCTCATGCTCTCTCAGGCTCTCTCTCTGTCGAATAAACAAATAAAATCTTAAAAAAAGAAAAGAAAAGAAAAAGCTAAGCATTACCACAAGGAATCTAGGCAAACACTCAGAACTGAGATTTGAATGGGTCGGATGGCACAAAAAGATGGCGACTGCCGCGTACCTGCGCAACCCAAACTGGCATTTATCATCGGGTCCAAGCCAAGAGGTTTAAAAGGTGTTGAAGCTTCTTCCCCTTTGCCAGATCATCAATGGCCCTTTGTTAGGCTCACCAAAGCTTCAGTTAACATGCTAAGGATTGTGAGCCATATAGAGCAGGAGGGGATGCAGCCCTGAAGTCAGAGCATGAATTTATCCCCATGCATGGTTACAGCAAAATCAACAAGAAGAGAATGGTCCTGACAGAGAACACATTGATTGCTCTGTCTCTTGGTAAACACGGCATCATCTGCACAGAGGATGAGATTCATGAGATCTATACTGTTGGGAAAAGTGTCAAAGAGGCAAACAGCCTCTTATGGCCCTTCAGGTGCTTCTCCACAAGAGGGAATGAAGAAAAACATCACCTATCTTGAGGAAGGAGGAGATGCTGGCAATGGGGAAGACCAGATGAATAGACTTATTAGAAGGGTGAGCTAAGGTACCCACCGTGATTATTTTTGTAGTTGGGTCATTTAGTAAACAACTATTTTCAAATTGGGGCAAAAAAGAAAAGAAAAAAGATAGAGGGAAAAAAGAGAAAGAGGGAGATAGAAAAAAAAGAAAAAGAGAGAGAGAAGTTAAGAAAACTCAGAAAAATGTATACTCTGTAGATTTTTTTTTTTTTAAACCTGTACACTACTGCCCGGTAATCACAGAGCTTTACATCTTGAGAACGATGTGTGTCATATTTTGGCTCATTTTCATGTCTCTTTTAGCTAAGAGTGTCACAGATGTGATGACCATGTTCTTTTTGCCCAGTTTCCTTAGTGGTGTGCGTAGTCGCTAACGCATACTGGGTGTCTGATATATGTTGAGTGAATAAATAAATTAAAAGGAGAGACAGAGACACTCCAGAGTCTAGACCATAAGCCTGGAAGTTAATGACCTTTCAATGAGTTGAAGGATAACTTAGGTCAAAAATGAAGAAAAAGAGACTAAGTAAACTGACCAAATATGTTTTTCCAAGTCAAACCAATTACCTTAGCCCAAAAGACCAAAATAGTTGTTATCTATCAGCTGAAGAATAAGAAATGCTAAAATGTGTGGCAGGCAGGCATTCTGCTGGGTGCATTCTGCTAGGTGGGGATCTCAACAAAACGTAGATCGTAACCCAGGGATCTGTTGTGTAGCGTTGCTAACCACCTGTTGGTTCATGGAACACACTTTAAGTAGCAAAGACTCCGGTGAGTTTTATCCTCACAGTAACCCATCTAAGGTAGATACTGTTATCTCCACATACAGATGCCGGCACTGAGGCTGGGAGTCTGGGTGATTTCCCATGGTTTCCTGAGCTGGAATTCAAATTCAGGTTCATCTTACTCTACCGCACCATCCTCCTCCCTTCACTAAACTGGTTAAAAACTCACTTAACCAAACCCTAATCAATAAGAACTCTCCAACAGAGCTTTATGCTTTTTAATCTTCTGGAGTTCTTTAAAACCATTATAATGCTCCTAAGTCTTCCACTCCACCACCAGCCCTCCTCTCTGTGGCCTAAACCAGTGATCCTCCAACTGGGTGTTAAAACCACTCTGCAAGGGCACCTGGGTACCTCAGTCATTACGTGTCTGCCTTCGGCTCAGGTCATGATCCCAGGGTACTGCACAAACCTCTTTACCTGGTCTTCCCCATTGCCAGCCCCACATTGAGCTCCCTACTCCGCAGGAAGCCTGCTTTTCCCTCTCCCACTACCCCCGCTTATGTTGCTTCTTTCACTGTATCTCTCTCTGTCAAATAAATAAATAAAATCTTTTAAAATAAATAAAACCCTTTTACACTCTGAAATATCTAAAAGATTTTTAGTAACTATGGGTTTTATCTGCCAATATTTTCTATATAAGAGATTGAGACTGAGAAAAATATTTATTCATCACTTTGTCTTAGAACAATTTCAGCAAATAGTAATGTAAATGCCATGTTTGGGAAAATTAAGCATATATTACAAAACAAAAAAAAAACCCAGTACCATTGTTTTACATCTTTGCAAATCTCTTTAATGGTTGGTTGAAGAGAAGACAGCTGGATTCTCTTATCTATTTCTTTAGTCTGTTGTGCTATGAAGAAAATTTGTCTTCATATAGATATGCAGCTGGAAAGGGAGGAGTATTTGTATAGATTTCTTAGATAATTGTGGCTATTCTTTGATACAACAACGAAACTTGACAAGTGGTAGTTTTTTTTTAAAAGGTTAGTTGCAATTTGAAATCTAAAATTCCATCAAAGAACTTTCCAGCTCTGACACATTAAAATCTATTGGTCTCTCTTGCATTTTGAACAGATATTTTTACCCATGTATGATTTCATAACATCACACATTGGCCATTTGGAAAATAATGGTTCGCTGAGTCATGCAGATATTCTATATGTTGTCCCTTTCATGAATTATCAAATAATATATTTTTTCACATTACCAACCATCTCATCATAAAAGCCTTTTAGTATTGAGAAGCTGTCAAGTTCATGGTAGTAGATATAAGTTTTTTTAAAAGCTCAAATTTTATTATTGAGATAACAGTGTTTTTGTTTTGTTTTTGTTTCAAATGAAAGCCTCACTTCATCTTTGGGAAAATATCTAGGAGATGCTGTTGTTTCTCAGTCATTCATTCAAGTACAAACGGGGTTCTCTGAATGATGTGGCTAGCTCAAACAATTGTACAAGTGCTAGTCCTTGAAAAAAGCACACAGGCATGCTTTAGGTATAGTTCTCATTTCATCCTGTATAATATTGAATGATCATATATTTTATACCTAAGTATAGGTTGGAATTTAATGACAATAATTTTTCCTGCCCCATCACTTATTCTTTTTTTTAAAAGATTTTATTTATTTGAGAGAAAGAGAAAGTAAGAATGAGAGCGCACAAGCAAGGGGGAGGGTCAAAGGAAGAAGCAGGCTTCCCGCTGACCAAGGAGCCTGATGCGGGACTTAATCCCAGGACCCGGGATCATGACATGAGCCAAAGGCAGAGGCTCAACAAACTGAGCCACACAGGTGCCCTTATCTTAGGATATTCTCAGAAGCACAGAATCTGTAAGAACATACTCCCTTAGCCATCAGAAGGAGACATCATGGCACATGTAACCTCTGGAAAGTCCCAGCACCCAGTTATGGGAGGGTTTTGGAGACTCCCAAGGTTCCCCAGATCACACTTTGAGAACCCCTTACTTAAACATATAAAGAGTTTCGGGAAAGTAGAGATGGCAGAAAACTATATCAGGCCAAGTTCCTACTGCCCCATGTAAAAGCTTATCTATGACCATACCTAGGCTTTCCACACATCCTCCTTTGTCAGCTCTCTTTCCTGAAGGAACCTCTTCTCCATCTGTATTCAGCCCCTCTTTCTCACTGGCACCTTCTGTATGTGCATTTAAAGATTTATTTATTTATTTGAGAGAGAGAGAGAGGAAGGTTGTGAGTGAGAGGAGGGGCAGGGGTGAGGGAGAGAGAAACCCAAGCAGACTCCCTGCTGGGCAGGGAGCCCACATGGGGGTGGGGGGTACAAATCTCAGAACACTGAGATTGTGACCTGAGCCAAAACCAAGAGTCAGATTTTTTTTTTTAAAGATTTTATTTATTTATTTGACAGAGAGAGATCACAAGTAGGCAGAGAGGCAGGCAGAGAGAGAGGAGGAAGCAGGCTCCCTGCTGAGCAGAGAGCCCGATGTGGGACTTGATCCCAGGACCCTGAGATCATGACCTGAGCCGAAGGCAGCGGCTTAACCCACTGAGCCACCCAGGTGCCCCAAGAGTCAGATGTTTAAATGACTGCACCACCCAGGTGCCCCTTTATGAGAATGTAGGCCTGATCACGTCTATCCCTTCCCCCAAACATACCCTAAAATATCTCTTTCCCTGTTTTCCTCTCACTTCTGCCGGATGTCTCTCAGCTTCTGGAGCTAACTGAGCCTCATTCTGGGATTCTTTACCCTCTGCATTTCCCTTACCTTTTTTTTTTTCTTGGTCAAGATTTTATTTATTTATTTGGTAGAGAGAGAGAGTATAAAAAGGGGGAGCCGCAGGCAGAAGGAGAAGCAGGCTCCCCACTGAGCAGGAGCTGGATGCGGGGCTTGATCCCAGGACGCTGGGATCATGACCTGAGTTGAAAGCAGATGCCTAACCCACTGAGCCACCCAGGCATCCCTCCCTTGACTGTCGATGTTCCTCCAAGATTCTATCCTTAGCCCTGTCCTCCTTCTTATACAAGCTTCTTCCTCTCTGGTTCCAGCTAGCTTCTGTATGATGACAAGTCCCAATCTCAAAGATCTCTCTCCTCAGCTCCAGACCTAGACAGTCAACAGGGTTTGGAGATTTGGCCTTCCCAAGAACTTGTTTAATTCCATTAGGCCAGGACTAAGTGCTGTGTCTTCTAGTTCCAACACTCCACTCAAACAAAGTGAAGTAAAACAAAATAGTCTTGCCCCTAACTCCATGAATGCCTTCATTTCTCTTGCTCAAAAAAAGTGCTCAAAACCCAAGTGCTGTTCCTGATACTTCCTTCTCTTGTCCACTCCATACACGGAATCAGCCTGTCCCTTATTAAATCCTTAATCGACTTTCTATTCGTCTTTTTATTCTTAATGCTACTATCTAAAAGAAAAGCTATTTTATTATTATTTTTATTTTTATGTGCTAGATGAAGGTTGGCATTTTGGATATATCATCTTCAATCTACACTATGAATTTTTCTTCTTTTTTTTTTTTTAGTATTTAAAAAAAATTTTTTAAACATATAAGGTATTATTAGCCCCAGGGGTACATGTCTGTGAATCACCAGGTTTACAGACTTCACAGCACTCACCATAACACATACCCTCCCCAATGTCTATAACCCCACCACTCTCTCCCTACCCCCCTCCCTCCGGCAACCCTCAGTTTGTTTTGTGAGATTAAGAGTCTCTTATGGTTTGTCTCCCTCCTGATCCCATTTTGTTTCATTTATTCTTTTGCTACCCCCCAACCCCCCACATTGCATCTCCACTTCCTCATTCAGGGAGATAGATCATATGATAGTTATCTTTCTTTAATTGACTCATTTTGCTCAGCATACTACCCTCTAGTTCCATCCATGATGTTGCAAATGGCAAGATTTGGGGGTTTTTTCATGGCTGCATAGTATCCCATTGTAGATATATACCACATCTCCTTTATCCATTCATCTGTCGATGGACATCTAGGTTCTTTCCATAGCTATTGTGGTCATTGCTACTATAAACATTCAGGTGCATGTGCCCCTCTGGATCACTACATTTGTGTCTTTAGGGTAAACACCCAGTATACACTATGACTTCTTAATCCCATTTTACAGATAAGGAAATAGGCTCACAGATCTTCCCGATTATCCCCTTTTCCCAGCACTGAGAGCATCAGGGAAAGCTTCTTGGAGAAATCTGACCAGAGCTTTGAGGGAAGGTGTGTTTCTTAATGGGATAGGAAGAGAAAACCATATACCATACTGGTTCAAGAAAGAGTTACAAGAAAGAGCAGAAGGAGGAATGTTTCTGGAATGTGTTTGTGAACATTGATGTTATAAGGAGATATTTCTACTTAGAGGCAATGAGTTAAATCAAGCAGCCACTAGCAAAACATTTTCAAAATGCCTCTCTTTCCTTTCTTAATATAAAAGACTAACAACAATGGCTACTAAATCCCAGTGTGCTGGGTAGACCGCTAACGCCCTCATCTATTTTGCATGTGACCTTTGCTACAACCCAGCTTTGGAGTCACAATACCTGCATGTGACAGAATGGGAAACTGAGGCCGAGTCACTTCCCCCCATCTATCCAGATTCAGAAATGCAAGCACATTCTCTTTTCACTAAAGAGGCAGAGGCACCATAGACCCCAAATCTCCACCCCGTCCCCCACCCAACTAACTACCAACTCCAGCCTCTACCAGGGGCCCTTTTGGTAAATATTTACTCCCTTTCCTTTAAAAAGTGTCTTTAGCTAGAGCCTCACCGTGCAAATTTGGACAGTATTAACTAACCGTGGACATGGTTTTCACGTCAAAGACCGACCCACGTCAGTGAGTTTTACATTCTTCAGGAAGAAAAATGTGTCCCTGATTTTAAGTTGATGGCTTAACTTTAAAAGGAAAAAGAAAAAAGAAAGAAAGACTTTTTGGTGCTGGTGCAGAGACAAGCCCAATTAAATGCAGCTTGGAATCCCAGATGGGCTCCTGTACCAGGAAAAGGACATTAGGTAAAAACCAAGGCAATCGGAATAAAGCATTGACTTTAGTTAATAATAATGTATCAATATTGGTTTATGAATTGGGACAAAAGTACCATGGAAAGGCAAGGTGTCAACATTAGGGAGAGGAGTGCCCAGGCTAGGGGACTCTCTGTACTATTTGTGTAGCTTTTTCTGTAAATCTAAAATAATCCTCAAATCTTACTCTAATTTAAAAAAAAAAAAAATCCAAATCTGTAGGCATAGATGTGTTGGTAAGGAGAAAACATGACCACATTCTGTATAGTTTAAACGGCAAAAATACTGTCTGAACACGGTGCTTATGAAAAGGGAAAGTGGAGTTTCAATTCATTGTTCAGTATCCAGAGCAACAAAAGTGTGCACTCCACCCCTGCCCGAACTCCGTGGGGCTGATGATTCTATTATTTAACCCACTGGTCCTTACTCCCCCCTCAACACCTCCCACCCCCAGGATAATGCCTCCTGGAATTCTTTTTGGCACAAACATCTTGTTTCAGTAGCGTGTTTAGACTAGGATGGAAAGGGGATTATTTACACCACACAGGCAACCCAACGTGAAAGGACGGGCCACCCCCTACACTTTACTCAACTTTTCTGTAAATACCACACCCCAGCAGTCACTCACCGACTAAGCAAAGCAGTTCAAGGGGTGAGACAGCTGAGTCTTTGTCATTCTTAGCAAAAAGTTTCATGTCGGCTAACAGCATTCTCAAGTCAGAAGGACTTCTTTTTACTGGGATAGATGATTCAGTAGGGCCAAGGTTTGTCTTCCAAGAAAACTCGCCTTTTCGAGCTGTAGCAATGAGGGGAAATGACCAGGAATGAACAATCATCATTGACAAGGCCTTGGACAGACTGATTTACAGAGGCCTGTTTTATGCACAAGTATTTGAGAAAGTCGGTTCTCAAACAAAGTCCTAAGTTTTCCTTGTCCCAATAATTAAAACCCCTCACCTCAGTTCAAAGCTTTAGAATCTTACCTCACATCATCTCATCTGACTTTTACAACAATCCTATGAGATACCCAGAGCAGGATTCATTTTTCCAATGGTTGACTGATGTCCCCAAGTTGGCATAGCCTGTAAATACAAGGGTGGTACGTGAACCAAGGTTTCTGAACCGTCAGGACCCTTTCCTTTCACAGGTATTTATTTATTGTGAGCCTCCTCCGTGTCTAGATCTCTGGTTGTTCCTGAGGATAGAGCCGTACCTGAAATAAACACAGATCTTGGTCTCAGAGAGCTTTCAGCCCCACAGAAGAGCAAGAGAATAACCAAGTCAGTGAACAGATGCATGTGTCATTACAGATTGTGATAAAGACCATCGGGGAAATAGGGGGAAAGCTAACCAGACAAAAGTCTCTTTAGGAAGGTGACATTTTGGCAGAGACCTGAAGGAACCACTGAGGAAAGAATGATCCAGACTTCTTGGGGCAGAGGTTGTAAAGGGCATGACAGAGGTGGAAAATGCTTGCAAGGAACTCAGAAGCAGGACGTGGGTAAAGAGAAGAAGAGCATGAACCAGAACGGAGTTGGGGAGATAGGCAAAGAGGGAATCCCTCAGACCTCTAGGGGTTCCGTAAGGGGCTTAAATTTCATTCTACTCACATCAGGAAAGTACAGAAGGGGTTTAAATATGGATTGACATTGTCCTGAACACTAGGTGAAGAATGGATTGAAGACTGATCTCGTTCTGTCTGTAGGCAAGAGTGGAAGCAGAATGATCAATTCGCATTAGCTGGGGTTATGGTGGCCTGGACCAGGGGGGTGCAGGGAGAGTGGAGAGAGGTTGACAGCTAAAAGGAGAATCAACAGATTGTAGGAGTGGATTAAATGAGGAGCGGGGAGCTGGAGGAATGCTTTGTTCAGTAAAAAACCCAGCCACAGACCATACATGGATTCATTTATGAAAAAGAGAAGAACACATTTGTTAATAAAGATTCTAAAGGGTGTATCACCTGAGTTGGTAATTTGGGTATAAGAGAGAGAAAATCTCAAAGGCCACAGTTTACAGAAATATCCGTATTTCTCTTCCATGTACAAGTATGGCACTGGAATCGTGGCTCCAAGCTCATCAGCATCTCAGGCCTTCTGGATCTTTTGGTTTTCCTAATACCCAGTTCCCACTCTGGGGTCTGTGACATTGTGATTTATAATATAAGAAATACGCATTTGGTTTCTGATGCAGAACTCCTAAAATCCTTGGAATTTCCTAAGTAATTAGGATAGTAAAGGCCATCACCATAAGGTGACTTTTGTTTTGTTTTGTTTGGTTGGTTTTTAAAGATTTTATTTTTATTTATTTGACAGAGAGAGAGATCACAAGTAGGCAGAGAGGCAGGCAGACAGGGAAGGGGAAGCAGGTTCCCTGCTGAGCAGAGAGCCCAATGTGGGGCTCGATCCCAGGACCCTGAGATCATGACCTGAGCCGAAGGCAGAGGTTCAACCCACTGAGCCACCCAGGTGCCCCAGTGAGGTGACTTTTGGAGAGCACCTAAGGATGGGGGCTGGTTGCCCAGGGAGCCCATGATGTGCTTAGAGGATGGGGGCTGGTTGCCCAGGGAGCCCATGATGTGCTTAGAGGTTTGGAACTTTCAGTCCCACCCCCACCTCTGGGGAGGGGTGGGAGGTCAGAGAGTGAGTTCAATTTCCAATGATGTAATCTGTTGTGTTTATATAATGAAGCCTCCATAAACCCCCAGAAGGATGGGGTTTGGAGAGTTCCTGGGATGGTGATTCGGAGGGAGAGGTGAACTCAGAGAAAGCACCCCACATGTACCTCTTCCACCTGGCTGTTCCTGAGTTATATCCTTTGATAATACACCGGAAATATAGTAAGTAGACTGGTCTCCTGAGTTCTGTGAGCCATTCTAACAAATTAATGGAACCCAGGGAGGAGGGGGCTGTGGGAGCCTCCAACTTAGATCCAGTCGATCAGATGCACATGTAACAGCCTGGACCTGTGGTTGTTACCTAAAATAGGCGTGGTCTCATGGGACTGAGCCCTTTACCTGTGGGATCTGGGGCTATCTCCAGGTAGACAGTATCAGAATCGAGCTGAATCGTAGGACACCCAGCTACTGTCACAGATTGCTTGGTGTGGGGAAAATCCCCCCTCTTAGAGGGTCCCAGGTGGCTGCTCTGACTCTGGCCATCAGACAGCAGAAGGGAGGGGTGCTTGGGTCGCTCAGGTGACCAACTTGGGATTTCAGCTCAGGTCATGATCTCATGGGTGGTGGGACTGAGCCCTGTGTGGGGCTTCGCACCCAGTGTGGAGTCTGCTCGGGATTCTCTCTTCCCTCTCCCTCGGCCCCCTCCCTGCTCTCAAATGCATGTGCTCTCTCTAAAATCTCTAAAATAAATAAATAAACAAATTGTTTTTTTAAAAAAAAAAGTTGAAGGGAGGAAAGAGAAGGAGAAGGACATGTCCTTTTCCTCAAAGAAGAGTCCATGTCATTGCACCCACCAATTCCCCTTCTCTACCATGAGCCAGAGCTCAATCACAGAGCTGCAAGGGAGGGAAGCGTAATCTAACTTCTGGGTGGTTCTAGGACAGAAGATGAAGGGGGGAGTCGACACTGGGGGCAACTCTCATCCTGTGCTGCCCAGAGCTGCTGTCTGCAGTGTCTCTTTTCCAGGAAGCAGGTGGTGGGTGGCGATGGACAGACATTTCGTGTTTCCCCTTATGGTTAGGTCTTGCTTCTTTTGTCTACTTGGGGAATGCATTCATGTACTATTTGTGTCCCGCCCCTTTTTTTAAACTAAAGAAGGGCTGAAGAAGGAGAAGGAGCTTGTGCCAACACCAGTAAAGGAGTTGGAAAGGAGACAGCCCTAGAGGTGGGAGGAAAAATACATTGTCAGGGAGGCAATGAGTAGAGCTGTTTCAAGAAGTAGGGGCGTGCCCACACTCCTGAAATTTCTAAAACAGCAAGAAAGATGAGAACAGAAACTGCTTGAGTAGATAGAAATCATCGGCAACCCTGAGAGGACCAGTTTTGCTTGACACATGGGAGTGTAAGCCAGATGGAAGTGATTTGAATTAACAGGTGCCCCCAGAAACAGCCACATGTACACGAAACCTTGCTGTTCAATAGAAAACACGTTTCAGCTCAACGGAGAGAAGACGTGTACTTCGGTAAAGCATGTTGGGACGACTGGTTCTCCAAAATTCTGCAAACTTCTGACCCTTTGCATTCTATGCAGAAGTTCATTCCCAGAGAATTGAAAACCTAAACACCTAAATGTGAAATGCAAAATTTTCAAATAATTAGAAAAATACATCTATGGTAGATGAACAAAGATTTAGTACAAGTCTAAGACCCCAGACAGGATATATACCCAATTCTTGCCTCCAAAGCAGCAGGAAGGGAAGTGAAGCTGGGGAGAGAGCATGTAGAAGACTTGAATTCTGTCATTTTTCTAAAATCTGAAGAACATTTGACAGTGTTAACATTGTCTATTCTAAGTGATAACAATAAAGTTTATCATATCATACTATTCTCTGAACTGTGTTTTAATATATAACAACATTCCTCAGTGCTGAAAATTTAATAGGAGAGGAGGAAGTGGAATAAAATTATAGGCCAGTGTCTTCGTTTGTTCAGACTGTTGTGACAAAAACACCATAGACTAGGGGGTGTGGGGGAGGGGGCAGGCTTCTAAACCACAGGAATGTTTTCTCACAGTTCTGGAGGCTGGAGGTCCAAGATGAAGTCACTCATGGTTGTTTCCGACGAAGTCCACTTCCAGGTACAGAAACAGCTGTTTTCTCCATGAAGAAGACAGCTTCCTCATGTGGAGGAGGTAGCAAGGGAGCTTTCTAAGACATCTATCATCAGGGCACTAATCCCATTCAGGAGGGCCTCACCCTCATGACATAATTCCCCACAAAGGCCCCACTTCCAAATAGCATCACACTGCAGGGTAGTTTTCAGCATATGAATTCGGTGGGGGCAGGGAAGCTGGACACACAGTCCATAGTCTATGGACATACAGCCTACAGCAGCCAGTTTGGGAGACAAACCATGAGAGACTGTGGAGTCTGAGAAACAAACTGAGAGTTTTGGAGGGGAGGGGGGTGGCAGGTTGGGTGAGCCTGGTGGTGGGTATTAAGGAAGGCACAGATTGCATGGAGCACTGAGTGGGACGCATGAACAACGAATCTTGGAACACTGAAAAAATAAAATAAAAATAAAATAAAATAATAGAACAGCATAATCCAGCATAGAACAGACTAGAAAATCTCCATGTAAACCCTACGAGTAATGTTTTATGGTTTGTTTGTTTCAAATGCATAACATGTGTGTTGGTGTGTGACAGCCTGTGCTTACGTGGCGTGAGAGTGTGTGCACAGAGCTGCTTCCTAAAACGTATTTCTTAGGATCACGGTGAAAGGAATCTGAAAGCCACAGTGGGCAAGCGAACACAAGTTTTCAAGCTGGTGGGCTATGAAAGGAAGCAGAGCAATGGAAAGTAGCTGGACGTTATGGGTGGTTCAACAGGGGAGGTTTTTGATTTTTTTTTTCCCCTTCTGTATCTTAAGTCTGTAGGTTCTGGATCATGTTCGTGGGCTGATGGAAGAGAAGTGAACGGAGAAGCAGAGTTTGGGAAGCAGGTTGGGGTGCTGCTTCCACTTGGGGTGGAAGTGAGTGCACGAGTGGGATATGCTGGGCACTGATTACACACACAGGGTAGTGTGAGTGTGAGTGTGAGTGTGAGTGTGTGTGTGTGTGTGTGTGTGTGCATGGGGGAAGGTATTCCTGTGCTGAGAGTGTGTGTGATGTGACAAGGCAGCTGAGCAGAGCAGGCTGGCCAACGGACCGCAGGACAAAGCTCTGGCAGCAGGTGCTTCTGGGGTTCAGGAAAGACAAGGGGGTGAAAGTGATCTAGGAGGTGAGACTTCTCCGGAGTGTCGGGTGGACCCAGGGATAGACGCTGAAAGGGGCAAGGAGCAAAAGGGGCACTGGGGAAACAGGATTCCCTGCAGAGGGGACGTGGGGAGAAAGGGGAAGAGTTCTGGGAAAGGGAACAGAGGAGGGACAGGCACAGACCTTTAAATTCTAGTCTGGAGTGGAAAGTGGGATACCAAGTTGACACCTTCTTACTGAAGGTCAAGTTACAGGTAGACAGAGTAATAACGTCTAAAGGCCTCTGTTTACTAGGTACTAGTCTATAAATCATACAGTTATTTCCTAACTTATTCATCATAACAACCTTATACGGTAGCTTTTACTTAATGAACTTATTTTACATTTACAGATTGTGAAACTGAGACACAAAGTGTTAAGAAATTTGCTGGAATGGGACGCCTGGGTGGCTTCATCAGGTAAAAGGCTGCCTTCAGCTCAGGTCGTGTTCTCAGGGTCCTGGGCTCAGCGGGGAGCCCACTTCTCCCTCGCACTCTGCTGCTCCCTTTGCTTGTGCTCTCTTTCCCTACCCCCCTCTCTCTCTCTCTGTCAAATAAATAAATAAATAATCTTAAAAAAAAAAAAAAAGAAAGAAAAGAAAAGAAAAAAAAATTGCTGGAGGTCACAAAACTAGCAGGTGGTAAAGCAGAGCTTCAAATCCTGCCCCAGAGGCCATGTCTTAACCATTACTAGTCCATACCAAACTCCCACGGTAGGCTGCTCTATGGTAGACAGCACATAGTTATTCCAGACGTGACTGGTCCACAAAAGGGAAAGCATGATTTGGAAAATAGCATCTTTGTCTTATAGTGCCTCAAACGTTTGCTATTTGGTCTGAATTATATACCCACAAGTCATTTTTGAGTATGTGCTGTGTGCTAGGCATGCTACTGAAATTGGTTAAGGCATTGCCCATAAAACCTCTAGTAAACACACTTGTATTGACTGACTGAGAAGAGTAGCAAAACTTCTTTGACCCTGGACTAACTTTTAAGTTAAAATGTATCATCACCGAGACAATACGTTATATGTGAAGACAGATCTTGGTTCACACTTTATCTCTGTCATTTATTGCTGTGTGTACCTTGGCTAAGATGCTCATTTTTTTTTTTTTAGACCGTAGTGTTTCCATAATTAAAATGGCAGAACACTGATAGGGGCCCAAGAAAGAAGAGAAAAAAAGATGAGCTTGCTTAATTGGCTTGAAATGACCCTATTTTGATTTACCAAATTGCATTGAATAAGATCACACATTTCTGCTGAAATAAGAAAAGAAATGAATACAGACCAACAAGTCACCAAGCGACTCACAAAGGACGGAAAGGCCTGTGGTCAAGCGCCACGGTTCTTCACCCGGGGACGACGCCTGGAACTTGAGTTCTCTGGCATGGTGTCCACGCTCTGTAGGTAGATTATTACATACTAATAACTATTTTGTATTTTCTTACTACTTTGCATCATTGACCTCCCTCATATTTTAAGGTTGCTTATCATTGGGAAAAGAAGGAGTTTTCTTCTTAAATTCTTTCCGGTTGTCTGCATGGCCATGGAGCTGTAATGGCCCTACTACCACTTAGAGCTGCCCCAAGGGGCGTCCCTCATTTCTCGGCCCACCACCACTTTAAACTGTTGGACTCCTCTTCTCAGCAACATGCCACCATCGCTCCATGGCCCTGAGGGAGGAGTGAATGTGGACCATCTTTCTGTGACTGCCTTGTCCATAGGTACCACCCCCCACCATGCTTTCTGAAGGGCGGAGTCATGAAAGAAGGGGGCCTCCAGCTGTCCACCAAACGGTAGGACACGACGCTCCCCTTGCCCACAGGAGAAGCAGCTGTACTCGTTAGGAGCCCTTTTTTTTTTTTTATATTTTATTTATTTATTTGACAGAGAGAAATCATAAGTAGATGGAGAGGCAGGCAGAGAGAGAGGGAAGCAGGCTCTCTGCTGAGCAGAGAGCCCGATGCGGGACTCGATCCCAGGACTCTGAGATCATGACCTGAGCTGAAGGCAGCAGCTTAACCCACTGAGCCATCCAGGCGCCCCGTTAGGAGCCCTTTTGGATGCAAATCTCACTCACAGTGGCTGAAAGGGTAGGAACATTTATTATTTCCCTACAAGAAAATCAGACATAGGTGTCCTAGGGTTGAGTCAACATCACCATCAAGGCCCATCTTCTGGGTATCCTCCTACTCAACCTCCTTCAGCATGTTGGCTTCTGAGGTGCTTTTTTCTAAGTTGAAAACTAGTTGACATATCAGTTTTAGGGTACAACATCGTGACCCATCAGTGGTACACATATTGCAATGCTTATCACAGTAAGTGTGGCTACTATCTGTCACCACACAACGTGATAACAATATTAACTATATACCTTAAGCTGTACTTTTTCATCCCCATGACTTATTTATTCTATAACTTATTTCGTAACTGGAAATTTGTACCTTTTAATCCCCTTCCTCTATTTCACCCATCCCCCACCCACCTCCACTTTGACCACCACTCCCCCAGAATTCTGTTTCCATTTTGTTGTAGTGATTTTGTTTTTCAGGTTCCATATATGAGTGAAATCATGAACTCTTTGTCTTTCTCTGACTGACTTATTCCACTTAGCATAAGACGCTTGAGGTCCATCCACGTAGTCATGAATGGCAAGATCTCATTCTTTTTATGGCTCAGAATATTCCATTGTATGTGTGTTTCACATTTTCTTTATCCATTCATCTATTAATGGACACTTCGGTTGCTTCTGTATCTTCGCTATTGTAAACAATGCCACAATAAACGTAGGGGTGCATATGCTTTTCCAAATTAGCGTTTTTGTTTTCTTCTGGAAAATACCCACCTGGGATGGAGTCCCACATCAGACTTCCCGCTCAGCAGGGAGTCTGCTTCTCCCTCTGCCTGCTGCTCCTCCTGCTTCTTGTGCTCTCTCTCGCTCTGACAAATAGATATATAAAATCTTAAAAAAAAAAAAAAAAAGGAAAGAAAGAAAAGAAAGAGAGAAGGAAGGAAGAAAAGAAGAAAGAAAATATCCAGAAGGGTAATAACTAGGTTATATGGTACTTCACCTGCTAGTTTTTTCCTCTACTGTTTTCCACAGTGGTTGTACCAATTTAGGTTTCCACCAAGAGTGTACAAGGGTTCCTTTTCCTCCACAATCTCACCAACACTTGTTACTTCTTACCTTTTTGGTACTAGCCATTCTGACTGGTGTGAGTAATGTCTCATTGTGGTTTTAATATGCATTTCTCTGATAATTAGTGATGTCGAGCATCTTTTCATGTATCTGTTGGCCGTCTGAATGGTCTTCTTTTGGAAGAATGCCTTTTCAGGTCCTCTCCCTATTTTTCTAAGCAGATTATTTATGGTTTTTTTGTTGTATAAATTCTTTATATATTTTGGATTCTAACCCCTGTTCAGATATATCGTTTGCAAGTCAAGATCTAGCTGCTAAGCGTGAATTTCATTGTACAATAATATCATTGCTTCCATGCCCTTTCCGTGGAGAAAGGATTTTGCTAAGAAAGGCAAGTCCAGCCAGATGAAGGACTGGCATTGGTTTGGCTTTGCTGCCCCCTCGTGGCCAATTTGAGGTATAATAGACTGCCTATAACCAGCCCGCAATGCGGGAGCTGGGAGAGGTCCTTGGTCCCAAGCACATCCTGATTGACCAGCACTCAGGGGAAGGCACAGTCTGTTTCTACTGCACTCTCTCTGCTAGTGGTGAACATCCACTTTAGGAAACCACTGAGCTAGTCCAATTCTTTCATTAGACTAATGGGAAAACCATTGCCCCGAGAGGGGGATGGATCTCTAAGGCAGACAGCTAGGGGAGGAGCCAGTAACTCAGGTCTCTAGACCCCAACACTCTTTCCACTGTGTCCTGCCCAAAGCAAGCCTGCCAGGCAAGCTAACCTCCAGAGACCACCTGGACTCACCTGCCAACCAGGGAGGGGATCCCTGGTTGGACCCTCATAATGGCGCATTCAATGTTTTAAAAAGCAGCCTGTTCCTTGTTTGTGACCTTAGTTAGTTTCCACTCGTCTGGAGCCCAGGCCCACCCCTCTGCGTCCTCCCCTTTTGGACTAGTTCCATCCTCTGAGGTCCCACTGCTCCAGCCTCCGACCCAGCGGAGATTATGGGGTTAAAGAAGTCGGCGCTGGCAGGACAAGGAAAATCGGGGAAGTGTTTCATGGCATCAGCTCACTCTGCACACTGCCCCTCCCTGAGTCCTGCAAGCCCGGTGTGGTTAGGCCCCCTTCACTCCAGGGGGGTTGAGACCTAGGAACAGCCTTAACCTGTTCACGCTCACATATCAGTTCGTGTCAAGGTGGGAGAAAACCGTGCCCTTGATTAATGGACTGAGAAGCCAACTTCGGGGAACTCAAACCAGGAGCTAGTGGTGGGAGCAGGGGGCCGGGTGGGCAGCCTGGCTACCATTTGCTTTCTGAAAACCTTATTATGAAGAATAGCATTCACAGAAGGAAATGCACAAAAAGCAAAGACAGCTCCATGACCTATGTCAGCTAAGTCAGGAGATAGGAGGATGACAGCATCCCAAGGCCCTTTCCCCTTCCTGACCACCACCCTTGCTCTCTCTACAGTTCCTCATTGATGCAGGCATGCAGCCCCGAATGGTAGTGTGCACTTTGTAGAAATGGAATCTTATTTCAGCATCCTTTTGGGTCTGGCTGCATTCAACTCAATATCTACTCATTCAACTCAATATCTACTCACAAATATGTTCCCTACAGTAGGACACTGACCTACCACAATTTTGTTCGTCCTTTTGTCAGTGGATGTGTGGGTTGTTTCCAGGTTTTGTTAGAATGAACACTAGAACTGCTGTGAACAATTGTGTACTTATTTCTTGGCATATGTATGTATTTGTGTGTGTGTGTGTGTGTGTGTGTGTGTGTGTATTTCTCTTGGGTGTATGAGTATAGTGATGGAGCTGTCTCTACCAATTTGGGCTGACCAAATTGAGCTGTCATAACTAAGTCCCACAGATTGGGTGGCTTAAAACAACAGAGAGGTATTCTCTGACAGTTTTAGAAGCTAGAAGCCTAAAAGACCTGCTAAGGAGTCAGCAGGTCTATGCTCCCTTTGAGACTCAAGGGAGGATCTTGCCTCTTCTCAGCTTCTTGGGGAAGCAAGGAACACCTGTGATTCATGCTTGTTAGAGCTTCCAGCTCGGCCACTATGATCTCCGCCTCTGTTTTCACACGGTGTTCTTCCCTCGTATCTACACACCGTCTTCTTAAAAGGACCAGCTGTATTGCACGAAGGGCTCACCCTACTCCAGGATGACTTCATCTGGACTAAGATGCCATTTCTACATAGGGTCATATGTGGAGGTTCAGGGGGTGAGGACTTCCACATGTCCTTCTTGGGGGACACCACTCAATCCATAATAACAACTAAGAATAGAATTGCTGAGCGGTCCTATCAGATCCTGAGAAAGGGTGTGAGTGTAGATAGCTAATTGGTGCTATGGGGTCAGGAAGCAGGACTGAGGGCGGTGCTGGGACCAGGGTGAGCCAAGCGAGGGGCCGGGAGCACATCATGTGAGGTGGACTCACTCTCAAGGGTGTGCCCTCGCTGCTCGTCCTCGTGCAGCTCTGAGAGAAGGAGTAGATGAAGGTCACCAGGAAGGGAGAAAGCCATGAAGAGCTCCTTGATTGGCACTATGGGCCACTAGACCCAGTCTCACCGGGAGCCTCTAGAGAGCCCTGGAGACTATGCCTCCCACTCATCCCATGGAGGCTGGGAATGCCGGGCATCCTTCCACTGACTGCTTATTTGCCGTGGGTCATCCCTCAGGCCATTGAATCCCCTGCGCGCTGCTGTGAACCTTCCGTGGCACTGGAGAACAGTCTCGGGCAGGGAAGCAGGGACACATGGGGGCTTGCACTGGAATACTGTCAGCATGCCAGGTGTTTGCCACAGCTTGTGCCTTGCAGTGCTCAGACCGGTCATTTGGTGCATCAAGTCTATTCTGTTACTGAAAGTCCAAGGCAGCTGCTGGTCAAATTTCCAAAGAAAAGACTCTGAATGGGAGGGTTACTGGAACAAGCTAGCCTCCTTGCTATAGTTGGCCCCAGGGCCATCACCGATCCTCAGCATCCTTTCCTCAGTCCTGCATTCTGTGATACCCTCAGCCAGCACTTCGTTCCTGGAGGCTCTGAGCAACTGTCTACCTTGGCCTTGTCGGGCTGTGGTGGCAGCAAAGGCCCATTCACAGTTATCACCAGGCCCCTGGAAATGACCGGGAGATATCTCGAGAGTTCCCCAAGTCCAGACACTCTTGCTCCTGCTCTCATGGAACAGGCTAGCTCCCCATCATAATCAGGGTCAGTGACCCTGCCAGCATCTGAAGTCCCAAGTGATCTCACTGCAGATGTAGTTTTAAAGGCAGTGGTAAAAGTGCTAGAAGAAGAGAAGTACCCCTCCTCCTGCCTTCTTGCCCATACGCACAGGGACAGGCACTTCTAATTTTGCAGAACCTAAAGTTGTAGGGCAGGAATCAAGAAATTCCCCAGGTGGGTTGCTGGAGGGAGCCATTCCTACTTCTCCTCCTCAGTTCCCAGACTTACACATTCTAGTTGTTGGGCACCCAGCAACAAATAGTGGCCAGTGGTTGAACATGAACCATTTCCTGGAAAGCAGTGCTCCAACACAGAACGGCTTTCTCAAGCTGGTGCCTTGAGTCTTTAAGAGGACAGGTCAGCCTCCACTTGACCAGTAGGAACGAGTGGATCCCGTTGTCACGTGCCCTCGGTCAAGTTCCCTTCTCCAGGAAATAGGTCCTTTGGTCTGAGATGCTACAGTTCTCTGCAGTAAAGCAAGCATGTGCTGGGTTTATTTGGGGAATGTCTAGTCTATCTTGAACTGTTGTCGGTTCCTGTTCTTTGTCTTAATGACGATGGCAGTTACGTCTCAGCATCTGCTAGAGAAATCTGTTTCCTTCCCCATTGGCTATGTTTCACCATTTGCATTTCTAAATACATTCAAAATCATCTCGTCAATGCCATAAACTGTGTTGGACTTTCAAGTGGGATTGCGTCAAATCTATAGTCCGTTTTGGAAAAACTGACACCTTCACAACACTGATTCTTCTAATTCACAAACACAATATTTATCTCCACATGTGTTTGGGTCTTCCTCAATCTCTCTCCACAATGTTTTACACGTTTCCATGTGGGAGGCTTGCCCATCTTGTATTTCATTTATTCCTAGGTATTAGATATTTTTGATGCTTTTAAACTGGCACCTTTGAAATTCTTAAACTTGGGCTGCATAAAGATGTTGACTATTTTTTATTTTTTTCAAGTAGCTTCTACCTCCTCTGTGGGACTTGAACTCACAACCTGGAGATCAAGAGTTGCATGCTCTACCGACTGAGCCAGCCAGACGCCCCTGTTCAGTTAATTCTCATGTATTGATTTTGTATCCAGCTGATGTATTCAACTCACTATTTATAATAATGTCTGTGAATTCTTTCAGATTATCTTAAGTACATAATGTTATCTGTGAATAAAAAGGGTAATTTTCCAACCTAAGGAGACTGTAGCAGAAAGGGCGTGGGTTTTAGAAGTGGATACTGTGGTTTGAAGTCCTCATGCCCTTCACCTATGCTGATCCTATATCCTCGAGAACATGAGAACAAGACTGTGTAGCAATGGGTAGAACAGATACTCAACATGGGAGATCTTAGGAATTCAGGGTATCTAGTTGCCGAACCATGGCACCAGCTCCCCTTCGTTCTTTCTGACCGGCAGGAAAAACCGCCTCTATAGAACATCTGGATTCTTTCTCCCTCGGGCTGGGCCATTGTGGTGCCTGATAGACGCTGAGCCGCTCACATCACTGGCCGCGGAGTCAGCCGTGGAGGGTCTATTTCACAGAGAACCCACAGGCCTCGCTTCAAGCCTTTAAAGTTTTTGTTGTTGCTGTTCAAAGTGAAGGCTGAGAGGTGATCTCATCTGCCACGGCCTGTGCCCTGCGATGGCTGCCAGCTGCTCGGTGGAACCGGGCCCCTAAGGTCAGAAGCAGCCCAGCAAGGCAGGCTTTGGATTTGGAAGACGGGGCTGGAACTCCCAACTCCCAGCCTTCTTAGCTGACGGGATCCTTGGCAAGTGGTTTTCTCTGCTCCTGTTTCCTTCACTTGTAAAATGGAAGTAGGAATATTTATCTCCTCAGGGTCTTTTTGTGGATTATACTGGAGTGTTTGGGAAAGCAATTTGGCTATTAATAGGTATTCAATACATTAAAAAACAAAACAAAACAAAAACTTTGCCTGTGCCAAGAAGTCCGTTGGCGGTCTTCCCGGACACCGATGGGGCTTGCTGCTGCCAGCGCGGCGGAGGACACACATCACCGGCATGCCCGGGGAGGAGGTTACAAATCAAGACCCTCGGGCCACACCCTGGACCTTTCCACCAGAATCTGCATTCCCACAGGATCGCCAAGGACTCATCAAGTTTCAGAGGAGTCCCAAGGTTTGTGTTTCCAATAAGCCCCACACAAGGAGCAGAAAGTTAGAGGAGAAACTGTCGACGACTTTGCGACGAAGGTAGGTCTGCTAGAGTTACGGGCTCTCCCTGCTGTCTATCCTTCTCCAGAACGGCTGCTGTTGCCATGCAGTCGAACTCCGACGAGGACTTGCTCGAGCACAGAAAAGCCAAACCACTAATCTGAATAAATAAGCATCAATTTTATTGAATCATGAATAATTTAAGACTGGTACAATCATCGGCTTTATTCTCTATGACGTGGGGGCGTGATCTCCAGTAGATCATTGGCAAATCCAAAAACCTCATGACAAATGAAAATTAAATAGGGAGAGGCCGGGAGGGAAAGAGGAAGGAAACATACCGTACACAAAATACTCAATTCCTAGTTTTCTCTTTAAAAATGGCTAGAAAAAATTCATCAAAATGCAGCACTTTAATCGATTATTTACAATTTCTATGTTACAATGAAAAAATGTACATCTTATAGGACATATTTCATCAACTGCTCCACTGGAAACAACTAGATTAAAACAGCAAACCTTCCATTTAATATCCACGAAGTTGGATTCTTTTCCTTTTGAAGTAGATTCGCCATGATCAAATTTGAGTCCACAGAATTTTGAAGTTGAAGCATCGACAGTGAAATAAAAAATGTCCCCAAGACACAACAAAGGTCTAGGCAAGTCTCATTTCTTGTCCCACCCCTCCCCCACCCCCAAACTTAAATTAAAAGATATTCCCATCTCATTTATGGCCTGTAGAATTCTTGGCAGTTTGGGAAGAAGACTTTTGGCTTCCATTGGTAACTCAACATAAATGTTGCATAGAATTTCATACATTTCAAAATTAGCCTAACTGTAGAAAAAGGCAAACTGGAAGCATTTCGGACAGAGCCCTAAATGAGTACAAAGTCACTTTGTCAAAGGTGAGTGACACTAAAGTAAAACATGACCAAAATTAGCAATGTGCATATCAGACAACCCTGCTTCCCGAAACTTTAGGAAGGACACGGAGTTGTGAATCCCACAAGGGCTACCCTACTTGAAATCACCGGTCCTTAGCCAGGTAGCACCAGGGACAGAGGTCTCGGTTCTGAACCTGGACCCAGCGGGAAGGGAAGTCTGGAGTAGAGGGGAGAAGACAGAGAAGACGAGAAAAAGGAGGAAGGTTTCAAACAATATGAGCAGGTGTCTACTCACAAGGTGACTGGGAAAACTGCCCCCAAGGAGAAGTCCATTTTATCTCCTCCCAAATTCACAGTATGAGCGTGTAAGGTCATCGTTGGGAAACAGATTGAGAAGGACCACTCTTCAGGTTTACCAGAAGGCTCAGGGTGTGGCCCGTGGTCACAGGCTAAATTCATGGTTTGAAGTTTTTATGGGGAAAAAAAAAAAAAAAGAACGCCAGAACAGAACAAGACACACTCACACACCCGGATGGCTAACGAAGGTTGCGCACAAGAGAGTCTGAGTTTACGCAGATGAGAGCAAGGACAGCACGGAGAGCTTTTCCATTCACTAGCTAAGGGGACACATTCTCCTTTTCCTCTAAGGAGGAAGAAAGTGGTATCATCCAATGTCATGCGAGCAGTTTCAGGTCAAGTTCTTGTGGTAAGAAAATGAGAAAAAAATGTACAGAGACAGACCTTCAGAAATAGAAAGTGTGAAAGGTGGAATAAAAACCCTGATCGTTAACAGAGACACCCCCACCGGGGCCTGATAGAGATTCTCTTCATAAAGCATAAACTAACAATGTACAGATATACCACTCTCTGTAAAGGAAATACCAATATGTTGAAGACACATCCTAGTAGGGTGTGTATCGGCAATGTCATGTGGACTTGGAACTTTTGCCTTTTCCTGCATCAGACAGATCACTGTCCAGGCAGAGTGTTAGTTGGAGACTGATAAGAATCTTAAAAAAAAAAAATGCATCTTTTTTTTTTTCTTCCTTTTTTCTTTTACCCATGGTCACGCATCCACACAGATGAGTCTTTTGGATGAGAAAAGTCACAGCAACTTGAGTCCTCCTAATGAGTGGATGACTTTTTAGCCCTGTTTGCTCTGATGGGGAAAACAAGAAAAAGAATAATGGACCCCAGGCAGGCACAACACTCGTAAATGAACACGGTTAGTACAAAACCAGTAAGGCATCGCTTTGGGAAGGTCAGCACCGAAGAGGTCAGGCAAGACTCGTCTGGACGGAGGCCGGGGCTTCTGGAAGGGAGCGGCCGCCGGCCCCTTGTGGAGTTGCGTCATGTTGGTTCTGAGGAAAGTGCAAGTCTTGTGCGAGGTGACCTCAGCACCCCACCTGAGGTTGGGGCTGGCACGCCTGAGGTGTCGATGTGCGTTCTGAAGCCTCGAGGACAAGAAGAAAAGGCAAGGTCCCGGCTCACCGGCGCGTGGAGGATGGGGTCCTGGTCCTCCTAGAAAGGACACGCCCACCCCCGGCCCCAGCAGGGCCGGGCGAGGTGTAAACCCGTGGGGATGGACAACCAAACAACCAGAACTCAGCAGGACCAAACCGAAACTCAACTCCTGCGGTTCTTTCTTTCACCAAAGGACTGATTCTGACCAAAGGTTGGGGGGGGCGGGGCGGGGAGGAAAATCTTCAAAATCAAAGAGTCAGAAGAGGGCGGGGAAACTCAAACCTCATTTGCAAGGGGGTAACCAGTTCAAAACAGACCCATTCTCACCGGCCACAGTGTTTGCAGAAAGAAAAACCTGATTCACGGAGACAGGAGGAGGAGGGCGCAGACACGCGCGCGCTGTCCGCGCCGTGGTCCCATCCGCTCCTGCACGTTCCACTCACGCTCGGGACCGACCGGAGGCTGCCGGGTCTGGGAGGTGTGGCTGAATGGGAACAGGCAAAAATACCCCTCGGGGAAGGAGAGCACCATTTAAAAAGCCAAACAAAACAGCAAGCGGGCTTCGCGTTTGCCTAAGGTGTCCCCTCGCCGTGCTCTGCGCTCTGCTGAGTGGGACTGGGCCGCGCCCGCGCTCTTAGCACCAGCTCTCTCCGTGGCCCGCCGCGGGGAAGGCGGGGAGGCAGAGGCGGACGCCCACGGCAAGACCCAGCCAGGGGGTCGGTGTGGAGGGGCAGCTGTGTTGCCCGCATTTCCAGCTTGGCTCCAGTCTCTCTTCTCTGGGCAGCTCGCAGCACAATGCTGTTGGGTTTCAGAGCTTCCAAGTGGGTTCTTGGTTTGTGTGTGTGTGTGTGTGTGTGTGTGTGTGTTTTCTTTATAAACCTTTCCATTTCAACGGTGATGATCCTTTCCCGAGAAGTAACTTCAGTGTCTTAGGGAGGTCACGGCAACAAGGCAAACGATAATGAAAATAAACGATGAGATAGTGCAGGTGTCACTGTGGAAGGCAGCGGTGCCAAGGCGGCTGGCCCGGGAGGCCCGCACCCAAGTCGAGGCTGGAGGACGAGGGGTCTGGGTATCCCTGCGGCTCTCACGCTGTGGCCGGGGGGCTGGCTCAGGAGGGCATCTTCAGGGGGTGCAGGGGACGCGCATGGAGCGGGGCACGGAGGGGAGAGGCAGGCAGGCTCCATGGCTGGCCCCTGTCACAGAGTAGACTCTAGGGACGAGTCGAGGATGTCATCCTGATGGCTGTTGCTGTTCGAGTCGCTGTCGTAGCTCTGGGGGCTGGAGTAGTTGGCCGCCTCCTGCAGCCTCATCAGCATGTTCATCTGGGGAGAGAGGGAGAACATGAGCGGCTTTCGGCCTGGCAGTCATCCGCCTCCGGACTTTTCCAGGCTCCTGCTCTGTCCTCCAGACTCACCCTGGGCTGCAGCCCACAGCAGAGGCCGTGGATGAAAAAACAAAACTGTGAACTTCAGGCCAGGCTTCCAGGTTTCCAATCCTGCCTCTAGCACTTAGGAGCCACATAACCTTGAGTAAGTTACTTCACCTTATTGTGTCTCGGCTTCTTCATTGGCCCCATGAGAACAATCGTACCTGTCCTACCACGTTATGGGTGTGGACTGAGTGAATACAAGCAGAGCACAGAAAACAAAAGAGGAAGTCTTCTACGAATCCAGTATTTATCTTGTATTTCCAAGTGACACACCTTACTCAAGCACAGCCCTCGGGCAGCGTGGAGATGCCTGTCCAGCCGCCTGGGCACCACTGATAAGTGAGGCACACGGCTCCCCCTTTGGACAGCAACAAGCCCATGCGGATGTCTGGCTCTAGCCAGAGGGCAGCCTGGAGCTGGCAACGCTCCCGCTCATGCTGAGGCCACCATCAGCCACAAGCAGAGCCACAAAGCGCAGAGGTGCCTGGATGCTGAGGCAGGAAACTCCAGGCAAGCTGCCTACCATATCTGTGCCCCCAAGTCCTCCTCTGCAGAGCGGAGAGAACAAGAGCACCTGTGTCTCACAGGGTCAAAGGACAGGAGGAGCCTCAGACCCGCCAAACAGGGGTTGGTGCGTAGGAAGTTCTCAATAAAGGACATCTGCCATCATCACCATCATTTGTTTAAAAAGTTTAAAGAATGTTCTGAGACCTTCCCTGCCTACAGTCTGTTGGTTATTTGTTTGCCAGTGAAAGGGGAAGTAGGAATGAATTTTATTTACAACTGTAAATTGTGTCTTTTTGATTCTATGTAGCAAGTTAGTTAGAAAGAAGGGTGTCTCTGAGCTAGGGCCAAGATGCGAAGCAGCTGGGCATGAAATCCAGCTGCTTCCCAGTCAGCTGCCTCTCAGGATGCCTCATGGTCTCCTGCCAGGGTGCAGAACCACCATCAGCGGGGCCTATTGGTGTAGCCACGACTGGGTAAAAGGTGGAGCCAAAGCTCAACAGGCAATCCTGGGCAGCGATTATTCACTCATCAAACAGCCCCAGTGTATTTACAGGGTATATTCTCGAACAAAAAACGAGTCAGTCCTCTTCTCCCAGAGGTCTCAGTCTCATGAGGGAGAGAGAGACGGGTCAGCAAGAGACAGCGGGCCCTGGGCAGGGAGAAATACCAAGTATCTATTTGTTATGTGGGGGTGACTGCCCAACACAGCTCACTTCTGGGGACCTGGGGTTGGAGGGAGAGTTCTGTGTAATGGTTCCAAGAGCTCCAGGCTTTACCTAAATGCCCTTATGTTTAGTCAGGGACACAAATACTCCTGCGTAAGAGAAGAGGTTCTGGGGACGAGGGAGCCATGTTTTCCTCTAGAGATCTCCTAAATTCTATTTTTTATGTAAGGAAAGAGCTCATGAGCTTGCAGCTACAAAAACATCTCCATGACTCTGGCTGTGGCCATAATTCATGTTGGATGTGGCTGTTCCTTTCTTCTGCAAACACTCCCACTTAAAATATAGTTCCTGCTGAAGAAAAGCTCCCAGGACCACAGCTCCTTCCTGCCAGTCAGAAGGATGTCAGACAACTCACAGCAGCAGTGATGATGATGATGATGGTGATGATATTTATCAAGCAAATCAATTAGTCATCAGGGAAAGAACAACAAGTCAGCTGTCTTTTAATCCTGCTGCATCCCTTATGAACGTGTTCTTTCATTAAGTAATGCAAGGGGGGCCTGGGTGGCTCAGTGGGTTAAGACTCTGCCTTTGGCTCAGGTCATGATTCTCAGTGCCCTGGGATCAAGCCCCGCATCGGGCTCTCTGCTCAGCAGGGAGCCTGCTTCCCCCTCTCTCTCTGCCTGCCTCTCTGCTACTTGTGATCTCTGTCAAATAAAATAAATAAAATCTAAAAAAAAAAAAAAGAACTTAAAAAAAAGTAACGCACGTCCTATTTTCTGCTGTGTTGTTCCTCTTGCCTTAGCTGCCAAGGGAGCTCAAGGGTAAACTGAAGGCATGATAATGGTCACCTAAGTGTGGGAGGCTCTGGGATATGTGCTTCCACCTTCTTTAATAGAGTTTTCGATTTATTAGGTCTAATTTCACAGTTTCACGTAGGCAGAGAACACTGTAATTATAGTGTTAGTATCCCTGTCCAGGCTCTTCTCAAAGGGCCTTTATTTGTTCTTGTAATGATGGGGGTAAGTAAAAAGCTCAGGCAATGTTACCCAGACTTAGCTCAGGTCGCTGGCCCTGGGACCTGTATTCAGGCTGCCCTGTCCCTGGGAGCCCCTCGTGGCCTCAGACCTCTCTGTGCCAATGCTCCTGATCTGTTGGCTCGACCTTCTGCTCCTTAGCAACAGAGAGCTGCCTCTGCTTGGTCACTAGTGGGAGAGATGAATGGGGCAGGACAGCACGTGATAAAGGTGGCACTCTAGTCAGAGGGCAAAGAGTGGGATAGGGGTGTTGAGGCTGGAAAAAAATCACATTCGTAACCTTTTACCTTACACCGGAACAAATGTCAGAGGGTTCAAGGCTGTAGTGAGAAACTGACATCATGAGAGAGCATGTTAGCAAAAGTGTGACTAACCTTGGGGTCGGTCCAGCCTTCCAAAGTGAGACCCTGGCTCGGTCCCGTCTCTGTTCCCAGCATGCCTTGCGTCACAACCAATACACAGTAAGTGCTCAGTAAAAGCTGAGCCGCTCCGGGAGCTAAGACTCACCAGTGGGTCTCCTTCGGCGTCGCTGGGGGGCAACTGCTTGCTCGCAGACCCTTCCCGAGGCATGGAGTAGCCGTCGAAGCCAACATCCTCAGGCCGGAGCTGCAGCAGGGGAGGCCACTCGTGCTGCTGTGGGCTGGCTGCCCAGGGGTAGGTGTCCATCACCCACTTGGCGGGGTCCTCCCAAGGGGCCCGCCTTCCATAGAGCTGGAAACAGGCAAAGAAGGAATAGTCTGGGAGTGGCCCGAGACCTCTTCTGCAGCCCTGGTTTTGCAGCCTTTGGAAACCTCCTTAAGCCCAGCATGATACCTTTCCCAATGGAGCAACTCCACTTCCAGAATTCTAAGGAAGGAAGCCACCCGAGGTACACACAGCTTGATGTGCTAAGACTGAAGGCAATGTGATATAGGGGTCAAAGGTGCTGGCTTTGGAGTCAGGCTGACCTGGGTCCACATCTTAGCTCTGCTACCGCCTCGCCATGTCCCCCTAAACTCCATGCTTTGTGATTCAATCTGAAAAGCAGCCCCAACTGCGTGATTTGAAGCATTTGTAAATCCTCCTCCTATGACCCATTTCAAACTACCAATATGGAATCATGGAATTTGGAGTTGGAAGGAGGTGCTGAGCATCAGCTCACACAAGCTGGCTCTAGTGTCCCATTGGAGGCGCCCTACTCCCTGAGGATGACCTCCCACAGAGATCAAGGGCCGGGCATCAACACCACAGTGGTGGTCACCAATAGCCCCGGTTGGATAAAACCCCATTTCCTGAAGCAGCTCGGACTCTCAGAGCCCCTCCTGGCAGCGCCGGTCATTTTCAAGCCAGCACTCTGTTAATAGAGGTTAGGCACTGGTATCAGAGTTTTAAGTCTCTCTCTCAACTATTATCCTTCAAAATCATAACAACTGACAGAAAACAACATTTTCACTTAACTTAAGACCTTTTCTTAAGCCTTAACTACTAAATGATAAAATTACTGCCGTGACTTTTACTGGCAATGTCAGGAAATCTATACTGTCTTTCAAGGACAGAAACCCAGGACGCCGCCCCTCCCTGAGCGGGGCTGCCACCAGGCCTCGTCTTCATCTTCTCTCTAATGTCAGCACAGGCGGCCGCATCTCACAGCTGATGGCGTGTCAGCAACGCTTTACAAATACTGAACCGCCGTGGGACTCCAAGGGGAAGTACGAGTGCCCGAGTGTCCCAGTTGAGGGGACAGACCCAGGGAGGAAAGGCAGTAGAATGGGAATCCAAGTCTGCCGGCCTCCCCACACTCCCGAGTCTAAGACGTGATAGGTGTGCTCGCCCAGCACGGTGCTGGCTGAGGCTCTGGGAGGCTCCCCCCAGCCCACAGCAGCACAGACCAAAGACTCCTGAACCACCTTGTCTGCCCGGTGGCTCCCTCTGCCCTCCCATGACTTCTACAGGTGAGAGGGGCGGTGAGAGGACCTGCTCACAGAGCAGAGCTGAGCTCTGACTGCCCAGAAGATCACATCTATCCGGGTCCTAGGCTGCCCCAGCTGGAAGGAACTGGGGTCCTCTGGCCTCATTTACCAGATGGGGTTGTCAGGGCCTAAACAGAAGCGCCAACCATGAAAGGTTATGGAGAGGAGTCACATTCAAACCCAGGACCTCAGCTTCCTTGTCTGGGCCTTTCTTACCCTTTCCACCTCTCCTGACGGAGTCTGCCTGGTATCATCAAGGCCACATGACTCAGCCAAAACCAGGCCGGGGAGAGGCACACCACTGTCCACCAGACAAGGATGTGCCAACTTGGCTGAGTCACGGCTGCGAACAGCATCTCTGACCTTTATGTCTGATTTGTCGGGGAAGCCACCCACTCTGCCTGCACAGCACATGGGCTTACCCATCCCCCCAACTGGTGACGGACTCCACCCACGCTCAGGACACGCACACCCTCCTATGACCTCACTGCTTTCTCAGACACATGCACCCCTCCCGTCTAGCACCCTGACCCTGTCTGTCGCTAAATCTTCCCTCACCTGGGGCAGTGGGGAGTCTCAGGATTCAGCCTGGCGTTCTAGAGGCTGTTCATAGTCTGCACACGAAGGGACGATGGGAAGGTGTGGGCGTGTGCCCTTGCGTGCATGCCAGGAAGGGAGGGAACACACACACGTTTGGGGGATATTCAGAACTGAAGAAGGCTACTCCTCATCAGAAACATGCCTACAATTTTAGAAGCTTCTCCCACCAGAGGGAGGTTTGGGCCGCCTTTCCCAAGCCAGACCTCACGCGTGAGCTTCTACGTGGCCCTACTTCTGGAGTCAGTCTGGAGGAGGAGAGGCTCACAGCCGCAGAGAAAGAGGCTAGGATGTGGAGCTCGTCCAGCCCTTAGACATAATATGGCCCAGTGGTTTTCAAATACTTGCTCTTCCCCTGACCTTACCAATGAGTAGCCTGGAGAATCTTCTGGGCTTCACAGAAGAAAATACTCAGCCAGAGAAAATACTCCTCTAGTCTAAGCTTCTCAGATCACAGAGAACCTGAGACCTATAGACAGGAGACTCGCTCAGGGTCTCAGCACCGGCTGGGTCATCCGATAAAGACCCCAACGCTCTCCCCTGCCCCACAAGGGAATACGAGTCCTTTGAGTTGCTCTAAAGACCTCAGACACTTCAGCAAATGTTTACAATGACAGCTCCAAAGGGGAACAGAACTGGGAACTGAGTCATCAGACAAATGTACACTAGGCCCATGTGAACATCATCTGCAAGGACAGAAAATATTTTTACAAGCTTCCACACTCGCCACTAGACATGTTCAAGACCCGGTGATGAATGGCTGGGCTGGGACCGTGGCAGGCAGAGGAATGATCATAAAAGCTCCTGGCCCCATGGCAGCAGGGCCCTGAGGCAGCTCCGGGAAGCGGCTGAGACAGCTGGATGGAGAGACAGACAGATGGGACATTCACCTGCCCCTAGGCAGGGAGGCACCTGGTGTGCCCAATGGCTCAGGAGCTGTGGGCTGAGACAATGGCAATGAACTCCTGAGCCTCTGTGAGCCTCTGACTCCACACCAGAGGCCCTGTTTGCCTGCTCTGAACCACGGTACCCCCATGGCCACATGCTCATCTCGTCTGGTCATGTGAGGAGTAACCCCACACAGTGCCCAGCACACAGTCAGCGTGGATTCCGGTAACTCGGGGCGGGGTGAAGGGTGGGGGTCAAATTTTTTTTTAAAAGAGAGGCAACCTTTGGTTACATGAAATCTTATGGAGAAAACTGCCCTATGAAATACAGTACTTTGTTCCCTGAGCCACCGGAAGCTTCTGGTAGTTGGGGGGTCCTCAGGACAGCTTGAAAATCCCAGAAGGAAGGGAGGAGTCGGCCAGACGGTTCCAACTCTGGCTCATCATACTCCTCCCACTGAGTGGACTTGGCAAATAGTCAAAAACTCTCGTGAGCCTGTCTCCTCACTTACAATGTCATCTTCGAGCTGTTAGAACTATAAAAGAGATCATGCACATCAGGCCCCAAGCAGCACCCAGCAAGTAGCAAGCCCTCAGTCAACGTCAGCAGACCTTCCTTCAAAACCAGAGGCCTGAAGAGCACACCAGGTTTCCTCTTGAATCAGCAGATTCTGGTGGTTTTCCTGGACTCCCCAGGATGATGAGGTCACAGGTCTGGGGCAAGGTGGCTCACTTCCAAGCAGCTTGGTAAAATGCTAACTGTGGCACACTCTTCAAAGATGGTCTTTCAAATGACCTCACAGCATAGGGAAGTCATGATTTCCTTGCTTCACACTAAACTGGTAAGTCCCATGAGATGGTGGCATGTCTCTGTTCCCTGCCCCCAATGGAATGGTCTATAGCCATCCCCAAATCCTTTCAACCTGTAGCCTTCTCACTCCTGGTGGGAAGGAGACACAGTGCTCCTTCACCATGAACCCCAGGAAGGGCAGTTTACACTGTGCCCAGAAGACCTTTGAAATTCAGGTCTAAAGGAGCAGGGTCCTGGCACGTCCACCCTGGGTGAGGACCAACAAGGAGCCACCTGATGGGTAGTTCAAGGCTGGAGCACTCCTTGTGTCTCCCCACTCCTGGTTTGGGGCTCACTGCGCAAATGAGGCCGGCCTTTAACCAACAAAGCCCAGGGGTTCTTCCAAGAACGCTCTGAAGTCACTCCCTATCTGTCATCACAAGATAAATTTGGAGCAAAGAAGAAGCAAATGAACAAGCGAAAGGCGAAGCAGAAATAAGAGGAAATGGTGCATTTCCTCCACCTCTAATTCCTCTACTTGTTTTGAGCAGCGTGGGGGTCTCCCAGAGGGGCCGGGCATAGCGCAGCCCCGGGAAGCCACGGAGGGTGAACAGAGGAGAGGGGCTTCCGAAATGCAACAGACTTCAGGAGTCCAGCATGTAAGACAAGCTTCTGCTGGCCCAAGAAAATAGAATGACTGCATGGCCGCTTGGCTTTGTGGTACTAACAGATCATCTGATTAAAGACTAAATTAGCCAGTGAATTTATCTACCCAGGGAGATTCTTATTGCCAAGATCTAAAATCCTCACACCTTTGTTTACGAAAGTCATAAGACACAGGAGAAATGCTGCCATCAGGGAATGGTCTTCACACACGACCAATGAATAATTTGGGGCTGACCAAGGGACCGCCTAACTTTGTGCGGGTCTGCCTTCAGAGTGCTTTTCCGTTTCCGCAGATCCCTGCATTTGCAGGACCTGCGCTCGTTCCATGGAACAGCAGTCACAAGAAGCACGGTCCTTTCCCAGTTCCTGCCGTCCCACACGCCCCCGGAAACCATGGGCACCGCTGCATGGCATGATGCTGTCCCATATTCCCTGGACTCAGCCACACGTACAGCAGTGACACACACAGACTGCAGCCACAAATGGGCTGTACCCCACATATGCACGTGGGGGTGCCCCCTCCTATGCCCTCCACAGGCACACAGCAGCCTCCTGGGTCTCCAGGTGCCCAGTATGGAGGAAACCAAGGAGCCCTTGGGAACTTGATGGGTTCCCGGATTCTTCCGCTGTGCCTGATGCCTGCTCATTACTCAGCGTGGGGGCTGCAAGCCTAGGACCTTCTCCAGGGGCCTCCAGGCTCAGCAGTGACCCTGGGGCAGGCTCCAATCTGATGCTAAGCCTGCAGCATTCAAGGCTGGGCTGCATGAGAAGCGAGCGGTGCTGCCTTCCAGCTGCTGCTCTGTAAGGACTTGCAACCTCATGGGCTCCAGGGTCCTCCCTGGCAGGGGGGCAGGGGGTGGGGGGGGGCAAGGTGTCCCAGTGGCAGGTAGTGAGTACTTTGGGGCCGAGGCCTCAGAACCTGGATTTCAAGCTAGAGGCCTGAACTCAAATCTCAGATTCTTTAAGCATCCCTTTTATGACCTTGGGCAAGTCACTTATTCTCTTTGAGCCTTAATTTTTCTCTCCTGAAAAATGGAGAAAAGAACTAAAAAAAAAAAATCTCTGCTCAAGTCCCGGGACTAAGGCAGGGCAAATAGCAGAGGAAAGACTGCTTCCCAAACTGTACGCTTCCCTCTCTTGTGCGCTCACTACGCTGGGCCCTTTCTGGCTGCGACTGCATTTAAGCCTTGTGGTGACTCCTCGTGGTGGAGGACTGTCACTTTCCCCTTCTGTCTGCGAGGGCACTAGGGCACAGAGAGGCTGCCAGCTTGCCTGGGGTCTCACATTAACAGTGGCAGAGTCAGGATATGTCCTACACTGGGCCAGACGGAGGGCCTCCCCCGTGAGGGATGGTCACGCCACGTCTGTCGGATGTCTAACGGAGGAGATACAGACAACTCCTCTGGTCACCAGAACAGTCCCCCCCCCCCCCCCCAATTTTGAAGAGGCCCGTGGCAAGTGTGCTCCTCACCTGGAGTCCTTCTCGGACGGCTTCCAGGAGATAGGGGATAATCGAGTAGTTCCACAAGTCGGTGAACCACACCCTGGAGCCATCCACGTCGATGGGGCAGGATAGGAAGAGCCGCGGGCCTGGGGACCACAGGGAAAAATCAGTCAGAGCTGAAACAGGGGGTGGGGAAGGGGTTAAGAGAAGCCATGGTCTTAACAGACCCCACAGGAGGGACCCTGTGATTTTCTGAATGGCAGTGTAAGCACCGCCTCCCCGGGATCTCTCTCCCTACGAGAAAATCATCCGAGAGAGAGAGGAGAGGCTTTAAGGGGAGAGATGTTCACTGCAATGTGACGAACGCTGAACCCTGCCCGCTGGAACCAGAGGTGCGCCCAGCGTCAGAGAAGAGAATAGGTTACGTGAATGACGGTATGGCCACAGCTGATTACTCTGCAGCCCCGGGGAAGGACTGTGAAAACGGAGTCTCAACACAGACGCTCCGGGGACAACGGGAAATAAAAAAGAAAAGAGCATCCTGTGTGCACGCTGTGTTTGCACCCACACAAAGCCTACATGCCCGGACAAGGACAGAACACCGAAGCTCAATTAACATTAGGTAAGGATGGTGGGATGATCTGTCTTTTTTTCTCTGAACCCTAAGCTTCGGGAATGTTGATTGTGTTTTATTTTTAAAGTGGAGCCCATGTGGCCGGGTGCCCTGCCCTTGGGGGAGCCTGGCAGTGGGGGCTCATCAGGGAGTTGGCATTGGCGCAGGCCGGCTGCGAGCTCTAGTGGCTGTGCAAAGAGGGGGAAAGAGTCAGAACCGGATGCTGATGACCGGCAGCACGGGGTCTGCCCGGGCTGTGACCATCCCTCTGTCCCCTTCTCATCCGTGTGGACGGTGCGGCATCTGGCTGACTTGTGCCTGCCAAGTGCTGTCCCGGCCAGGGCCCCAGAAGCAGCGTCTGTCCCCTGGCTGGCCTCCCACCTACCTATGGTGACGTCTGAGGAGCTGTGAGCCTCCAGGAAGCGGTTGAGGTGATGCCAGACCTTGGGAATCCAGTCGATGATTTTTACCAGCTCCACATTCCGCACTCGCCCACTGATCTCTGTTTCCATGAGCTTCCGCCTCAGGAACCGGCCTAGGAAGCCCTTCACCGGCTCCGTGTGGTTGGCACAAAGCACCCACCTGGAGGAGAGGAAGGTTTCTCCGTTACGAAGACAGGCCTCACTGCTCTGAACACTGCACACACATTAAATCCCAGTTCCCTCAGGGCAGCCCTGTGACAGAGCTGCGAGAGCCATCCCCATTTCACAGATGGAAATGCTGAGGCACAGACAGGTTGCACAGCTTATCCAAGATCAAACGGCTGTTTAATATACAGAAGGGCTAAGATCAGAACCAGCACGGTCCAGCTCCAGAGTCTGAGCTCTAACCGCTGAGCCTGCTATGTCTCGTGCTGGAAGTCGGGCTGTGGGCTGGCCTCTGGGGCTGTGACAAAGACTAAGACGCAGTCCTTGTTCCCCAGAAGCACACAGTCTAGTGGAGGAAGTAGAAGAGCAGAGGGACGAGACCTGACAAAGCCCGGGGAAACAGCGAAGCCTCCCGGAGGAGCGGATGTCTGAGAGCAGGAGGGGCTGGGGAAGGGGGTGGAGACCAGGCTGCCACCTTCGTACAGGTGTGTGGGGTCTTTGAGGGAAAAGGCAGAGATTCAGTGGGACCAGTGTAATTCAGCGTTCAGACCCACGGGGTCTGATTCCATGTTGGAGGTGATGGGGAGCCACTGAAGGACTTTAAGCATGACGGTTTTCTGGTCAGATCTGGATTCTGGAACGCTCCCTCAGCTGCCACTGGTGCAGCCGAGGGCCCGCAGGGCGCCAAGCTGCGGGCAGGCACAAGGGTTGCAGCGAAGGTGTGCGGGGAGCTGCGGTGGTGGGGAGGGAGGAGGAAGCACTGATGAGCCAGGACAGCCTGGCTGCAGAGGTGACCGTGATCTCAGGCCTAGGGGAATCGACATTTCGGATGACCACAGTTCAGGTCCACTTTCAATAGCTTTCCCTCAGAGACGCCTGCAGAACGGCCAGTGAAAATGAGCCAGGGGCCTAGCCCAGAGGGGCTTCCCAGCCACCTCGAAGGGCCCAGGCAGGAGAGGGGCAGCGGGACAGTCAGGTGGGAGGCGGCGTGGGGCATAGGGCATCCAGCCACGCAAGGCAAGCCACATCACCATGTTGCATGACTGAGCTGGACAGTCCTTCCCACTTCCCGAATCCCAGCAGTGACAGCACCTTGGTAGAGGGCCAGGACCGCTGGAGTACAAAGCCCCACAGACCCAGCTCTGAGAGGACACTCAAAAGCAAGAGCTTCCACTTCTCAGGATCACTTGGGGCGGAGAGATGCATCACCAGGGACAGGCAGGGGGCAGGGGGGCAAGGCCAGAGCCATGTCCTTGTCACGGCTACCCCGGGGGGGAGACTCAGGGAGACCCAGGCTCCCATCTCAGCTCTGCCGCTGACCGGTCAGGTGACCCCACGCGAAGCAATTCTCTCAGCCTCCCTGTCCCAATGTGCAAGATCAGTCTACCTCGTTGAGGCTATCGTGGGAACGAGATGGGTTACACCCGGGCAAATGCTCAGCACGACGCCCGACACAGGCGCCCGACAGCTGTGCCTCACCTGAAGTTGTGATGAAGCTGCAGATTGGGAGTAGAAGAGGTAGCCTGGTTCATGGTGCCGATTATGTAAGGGCTGCGGGGATGGGAAGGAAAAGAAGGCTCGGTGAGTCAAAGGTGAGCCAGGGAAGGTGCTAGCGGAAGCCCACAGCGCCCGCCCGAGCAGGCAGATGGCTGCTTGCCTCCCCAACCCCGCCCGCGGACCCCGGGCTGCGGGGGCAGCGTGCCCACGCAGCACACATCCCGTAGCTACCATCCTCTGGGGACCATGGGGCCCGGAGCTGTCCTTTACCATTTCTGGTCCTTGCAGTTGAGCAGCCCGTTGAAGATCTCGCCCAGGGAGCTGACGTGGTGCAGGTTGTCCAGGATGATGACGAGGGGCATGTCCCCAGCGCTGTTCTCGCTGCCGCACTGGTCGGCAAGGTTGGACAGGTACTGGCGCAATTCCTGGGGAGGTCGGGGGAAGACTCAGCGGGGGAATGCTCCCCAATAAAGACGCACGTGCTCCAAGCCTTTACTTTGCCCAGGTTCACACAGGTGGAAAGGCCCCTGAGGAGGCTGTGGTGAGCCTGTGTTGAGGCACTGTGGGTTGAGGCACAACCGTGCCCAGGCACGGTTGTGTTCCCTGCTCCTAACACTTCTCTGCAAGGGTTGCTGTTTTTCTTGATGTTGTTTATGATGCCGACCTTCCAGAACATTCCCAAGGGCGGGTGCCTTATACATGTCTGTACTCCCACAGCACCTGCCTGAGAGCCACTCACACAGAAGCCCCTGATGGACGGATACAGCAAAGGAGCGCTCCCCCCGCACGGCGAGTGCCATCGTAAACAGACGGCCAGCGGCACAGGGGAGAGGGCCTGCATGCCGAGGGGGCCCTGGATGGTTGGACGAAAGGTAAGCTCTGGGCTGAACTGTGGAGAAGAGGTAGGGGACTGGCTTGGGTTGGAACTAGGATGCATCCCAGCACGGCTGTGGTTAGGGATGTGGGTCAGAAGAGGAGGAAGAAGGATAATAGTGCAAACGAGGAACAGCTGAAACGGCGGGCAGACAAGCGGCGAGGCACCAGAGTGCCTGGCTGCTAGTGTTACCATCTAACAATGGTGGCCAGGGACTTAGAGTCTCACACACAGAATCTCTGCAGCCCCACAGTCACCTTCTTGGGTGGGCACTGGGCTTCTCTCCATCTTACCAATGAGGAGGCTAGGGCACATCGGAATCAGGGGCCTGGCTCCAGACTCGGGCCTGCCTCGCTGTGGGCTCCTCACCACACCATGGTCCCATGCACGAGCCCGGTAGCTCAGAGGGAGATGCTTCCCCTCCCTCCGACAAACACACACACAGGCCACCCTTTTAAGCCCAAGTGTGGCTTGCTAGCATCAGGAAAAGCCCCACTTTTTAAGTTACTAGTGATTTCTTCTTCCTTTAGCTCCTTTCCACCAGGGGTTCGTGGCCTCAGATACCTGACAAGGACAGCGTTTCCAGAGCCTTCCTTCCCCTACTCAGGCTTGTGGGGTATGGCTGGTAAGCTGCATTCTACCGAGGGTGCTGGTCAAGGGGAACTTGGGAAGGGGCTCAAATCTAGCCTGGGCTCGACCCCCAACCATGTGTCTGGGGGGGGATACTTCTCTCATTGGTCCTGGGACAGGGTGCTTTTCCCTAAGTGGGCTCACACAGAGACTCTGGGCACTGGCACTCTGAAAACTTCTACTTCTACCCCGACATCAAAAATCACCCAGCAGACTGAATGGCGCAGATTCCCGGCCTGCCAAACATACTGAAAGCCGTCATCTGGGAATAAGGTCCAGCAATCTGTATTTCGGAGCATGCCAGGTGATTTGTAAGGCAGAAGAGTCATTTCCCAATTGCCTCTGACTCACCAGTCCCCTCGCTCAGGGCCAGCGCGAGCAAATCATCCATCACCTCCCACTGCATGAGCAGCAAACAGGATTGAGAAAGCACTTCCTGGGACCAGGTCAGACTTCCCCAGGGGTACCCATGAAGCAGGACTGAAGCCTGATGCCAGCTCTGGAGTCTAGGACTCTGACTTACACTCTAGTCCACCGCTCTGCACCATTAAGGGGTCCTAGGCACATCCACCCACCTCGAACCTCAGGTCTTGCCTCTGTGACATGAGGAGCCACGACCTCCCCCTCGAGGGTACTAGCGTGAGGCAGCCAGTTTGCTGGTCATGGGCAAGCGGTCAGTGATGGGAGCTGTTACTGTGCATGTCCTCACCATTCCTCAAAAGGATGTTTCATCCGGAGAAACAAGAGCGCCAAGTAAGCACGTGACAAGTTCTCAGCAAACCAGAATGGATGCTTCTGGGGTGCTCCTAAAGGACTCCTAGTACTGGGCGTCCCAGCCAGCTCAGAGTGGGCCAGTGAGAGGTGGGCCACCTCTCCTTACAGGTGGCACCCCTGGCTGCGCCTTCTGCTCTGCCATCCTGACGTTCTCCACAGGCTTCCGCAAGCCCGAGTGAGCCCACACGGGTGACCCTGCTTCCCCATCAGGGCAGGGGTGGCCTTGATGGCCCCAAAAGGGCCACTCGCTGCAGGCCGCGGCTGAGCGGAAGCCTCCACAGGACCTCCTCACCTTGCTGGACTTGTGGTCCACGTTGAAGGTGGCGATGACGCCGTCGGTCAGCTCCCGGCCCTCCCGCAGCACGAGGTACTCAGACAGCCGGTTGGCCAGGTAGGTCTTCCCGGTGCCGCTGGGGCCGGAGAGGATGATGCGCCGGTGCTCCACCAGCAGGGACACGTAGCGCTGCAGGATGGGCTTGGGGATCAGGGACTCGAACACCAGCGCGTCCAGGCTGTTCTCTGTGAGCCCTGCGTTGAAGAGGGACAGGAAGGGTCTGGAGCCCTGTATGACAGGTGGCTCTGCACGTGCCCCCGGGACTGCCGAACTCTGTCCATGGCAGCCACTCCCCCGAGACCTCTGCCCATCCGGGTACACGGGAGGCAGGGCACAAGCAGCCACGGCCGTCTGTCTGCTCATAAGCACTGTCTGGCCCGACACCTGGTTTGGCCGACTCGCCCAGACTCAGCGTCCACTCCGGCACCCAGGCCCTGGGGCCCTGTCTGTCCTCTGCAGAATTGCTAAGACGCTGGGCTCTGCTTGCCTGTCTGGATTTACCGTGCTGCTGCTGTCTGCCCAGACCAGACTCGAGTCTCCCACGTCTGCCAAGACCCTGGAGTGGCCGGTCACCCTGTTCTCTCTTGTGCCCTAAGGCACTGCTGCCCACACTCAGATATGCCACAAAGAAGGCCACCCCTTCATCTTGAGAACGAAGAAGTGCAGTTTGATTGGGGATGTGACGACGGGTAGGGGAAGCCGAGAGGCTACCCAGCAAGACCTCTGAGTCTCAACAATGTCAGAAGGAAATGTATCTTTCCCCTTTCCTAGGTGGGACCGCTCCACCAGTCAGGGCTGTTGGTTTTTTTTTTTTTTTGGTAAAGATTTTATTTATTTATTTGAGAGAGTGAGTGAAAGAGAGCATGAGCAGAGGGGAAGAGCAGAGGGAGAACCAACCTGGGCCTCGGTCCCAGGACCCCCAGGATCATGACCTGAGCCGAAGGCAGCTGCTTCACAGACTGAGTCATCCAGGTGCCCCGGGGCTGCTGGCTATTTATTTATTGGGAAAACTTTCATTTGTAGTCAGAGAGAGAAAGAGAGCATGTGGTGGACCCCAAGACCCTGAGATCATGGCCTGAGTCAAAACCAAGTCAGATGCTTAACCTGGTTTTTTTAAAACAACTATTTTCTTGATATCATTCTCAAAAGAAGATCCATCCAAGGTCACTGTCTAAAACCTAAAACAGTTTTGTTAAAACTTACCTTAAGAAAACTAGCGTAGGTAGGTAAAAAGTCAAATGAAAAGCATTTATTCTATTTTATTTTTTGTTAAAGATTTCATTTTTAAGTAATCTCTACAACACCTACTGTGGGGCTCGAACTTACACGCCTGAGATCAACTGAGCCAGTCAGGACCCCCATTTATTCTGTTTTATCATATAGTATCTTTCTTCTACAAAATTATTCACTGCAAACAGACCTCACAAATGCATTTATATGCTACTTTCCAATCCTCCCCCAACTTCTGAGAATAGCCCCTACATGCAGGAGACTATTCCAGAATGACCATGATGAAGGTTTCTAAATGACTTATCTTCTGGGTACAGGCCTAAGACTTCCCTGGTACCGAGCTCAGGGTACCCTACACTGGCTAGAACTCGATGCAAAGTGTGGAATGCAGGGTCTCTAGTCTAAACTTAATCCTGAGACAGGAAAAAACCCACAGAAATCTCTCTCTACATACACGCTGATGCTCTTTTGGTCTTTCGCGCTAAAGCCCCCTGGGAGTGACTATTCTGCCCATGAACTCACTACAGGGTGTGCCCAGCCACACCCCCACCCCTGGGACCACTGCAGTGGACCGTCTGCAGCCCACGGATTTCAGCTCCAACTCTTGTATAGTTTATGGTGTCCTGAAGGCAGGGGTTAAAGCGCTGCTGGAAAACAGAAGTCAGGTGTTGCTTAAAAATAAACCTGAAGGGATCCCTCGAGATGTTGAACAACCTGGTGTGCTGACCATGGTAGATTGGGCTGGGATGGGGGCCGGGCACATTCCACCTTGGCAGACCATCTTGTCCCGGTTTCTACAGAGGGCTGGTCTCTGTGACAGATCACTCCTTTTACCCCTCAGTGACTGTAGCTGTCACCTCCAAGTCACCCACGCTCACCAGCACAGATGAAACGCAGTTCAAGCCCGTGACAGATAAGGCTTTCCCTGAGGGGGTTCTTGTAGAGCGGCACTGTTTTTGGTGTGCCTAGTACCCCATCCTCCTGCCCCTTCTAGTAGGACTCTTCTTTTTTTTTTTTTTTTTTTAAAGATTTTATTTATTTATTTGTCAGAGAGAGAGCGAGCACAGGCAGACAGAGTGGAAGGCAGAGTCAGAGGGAGAAGCAGGCTCCCTGTAGAGCAAGGATCCCGATGTGGGACTCGATCCCAGGACGCTGGGATCATGACCTGAGCTGAAGGCAGCTGCTTAACCAACTGAGCCACCCAGGCGTCCCTAGTAGGACTCTTCTTGTGGGGAGCTCATTCCAGGGCCTTCAAGTGGGGCTGACCCAGCACCTTCAGTACACAAGGGCCCGGGCTGGGCTAAATCCTCTCTCAGGCCATGACCGGTTCAGTGATGGCTACTTGACTCAGGTGGGCTAGAATCACCTGCTGGAATTTTCTGTCCCACTTTTCCAAAAGGACATTCTCTTCCTTTTAGGTTCCCCAGCCAGAAGGATGAATTGGGGCTACCTGGGCCATTTCTACAGCTGTGCACAGAGCTCAGAAAATATGCCAAGCTGAGGCAGGACTGGCTCTTAGGGCACTGTCGGGATGCCTGGATCCAGCCGTGTTTGAAGTGCTCCTGCCATTTTCCAGGTGCATTTGTTCCCGCTAAAGCTATCTTTAGCATCCAATGCCACACGCGTGCAGTTTTGCTCATCGACATGGTTAAGAAGGCTGTGTGTGAGGCTCGCATGGTAACACTGTACTCGTCCCTGGCAGAACAAGGTAAGAATTCATGCTCCTAAGGAATGGTGGGGCGCTTCTGAAATACCTTCCAACCAGGAAGCGAAGCTTACGTCAAACAACCCCCAAGATGCCCTGTTAAAACTATAGTCAAAAGCTGTGCCTTGGGGTGCCTGGGTGGCTCAGTTGGTTAAGCATCTGCCTTAAGCTCAGGTCATGATCCCAAGGGCCTGCGATTGAGCCCTGTGTCAGGCTCCCCGCTCAGCAGACAGCCTGCTTCTCCCTCTCCCTCTCACTCTCCCCTGCTTGTGCATGCTCGCTCTCTCTCTCTGTCAAATAAATAAATAAATAAAATCTTAAAAAAAAGAAAAGAAAAAGCTGTGCCTTACATAGTAAGTATAGTGTTCCTTAATCCATTCTTTGGTGGAGGGTAAGGGGAAGTTCATAGACTACAGGGGAAAGGGGAGGTTTGCCGTCAAATATATTTGTGTCGGATTGGATTCAACAGCCTTCTTCCCGGTAGGAGTCCATGTATCCAAGGATGGTGTTAGTGCACCCGTACACTCCTGTCTTCCTGTCCCCTGAATACACAATGATGCAGTTTGCTAGACTCATTTGGCCAGGATACTGCCCCTACAAGATCCTCTGTGGGCTGAGAATCCCTTGGCACGCACTTTGGCCTGGGGCCTAGCATCCCCGGGTGATAAGGCCGCCGGAGACGCCAGCAGGGCCGTGCGTGGGTGAGAGCGGCTCCCACCTGTAGAACGGGACCATGTCCAAGGCCGGCTGGCAAGAGCAACCCACGGGTATCAGTGGAGCCCTGTTTCCGCAGGGCTATTAAGATGCCAACATCTCAGAGTCATAAGGCTTAATGGGACCTTTTGTTATATAATTTCAGCAATAAACTAAAACTATCTGCTTCCGGCGGCGGTGGAAAAAGCTAAGGGCTGTTGAACTTGCTTAGGTAAGAGCGACTGTGATTGCAGGAGTTAGAGAAGCCTGCCCAGCCCCCCACATGCGTGCAAACCAAACGGGGGGCCACGGTTTCCTACACCAAGTCACAAAACAAAAACCGCAATTCCCCAAAAACCCCGACCTCCGCCGTCGGCCGAATTACCTTTGACGGTCACAGAGATGGTCGTGTTCTCGCCGACCAGATAGCCACAGGGAAGCAGCTCGGGGGTCTCCGAGGTGTTGCTGCGCTTGATTTCCCCAATGCTGTAGCCCAGAACACTGTCTGAATTCAGCCCCAGCTGACTCACGGGGTCGACGTGGATGATGTATTCCTGGGAAGAATAAAGTCAAGACCCCATCAAAGATGTGGCTAGAAATCTGCCCGTGACTCATGTTTTCCTTGCGAGGGATTTCTGATCATCTTCTCTCTCAGTTGATGCCTGGGTTGAAACCGAGCTGTGGAACGAGAAGTTTCGGGGTGGGGAGGAGGGGAGGGGAGAACTTTCTATGGGGACGGCGTCCCGAGTACCACAGGCCTCTTTAAGTATGGATTTATTTGGTTAGTGACGTGGAGGGAGCCCTAACATAATCATGAACGTTTAGTCTGGGTGAACCAAGCAAGGAAACGTTAGGCTGCTTTTCTTCAATTCAGCTGAAATCCTGAAGACACCAGGGCCTGGGAATAGTGCTGGAAAACTCGTGAGAGAGAAATTCTGACAAGAACTCTCCACCAGCCCCTCCCCTTGGCTCAGAGCAAACACCACACGGATGATAAAAGGAGCAAACCCCAGGACTGCAAGAAAAAAAAAAAAAGCAGCTTTTGATCTTTAAACAGGAAAAACTGTGTTTAATTTGGAATGTACGCCCTCTGAGGTGAGTGACCAAAAGGTTTTAGGTCAGTGAACCTGGCCTGGAGGTCTGTAGGCAAGGAGGTAGCTGGATGGTGACCGACGTAGAATTATTAAGGACAGGTCTCACGACCTTTAATGGTCTCACTTCCCTCCCCTTGATGCCCACAGGCTCTTTTCAGCCTAAACTGCTGTCTTTTTAATCCGAGGATGGCCCAGCTCCCCATCAGCAGAGCTCAGTTTTGGGCTCCAGGCAGCAGGTCAGGTCTGCCTCAGCCATTTCCATCTCTTGCCCGGTCACATTTCCATAGCCTGCCAAGATGGGCAATGATCTTTGGCTGGAGAATAGGGCTTCCTGCATGAGAAGCCACCTGAATCTAGAAGCTAGAAAGAGACTGGAGTGTACTAGTTAAGTCACGTTCTAAAGTCACACCAACTCAGCTGGGTCAACATGGCTGCATTCTAGCTCCATGACCTTGGGCAGGTGACCTGAGCCTTACCTTCCTCCTGTTTAAGTGGGAAAATAATAGGACCTTCCTCACAGGCCTGGAAATAAATCGGGGCTAATGCTAGCATGGTCTCTGGCACCAAAAATGCAGGCTACCGATATTACTCAACACTTAAGATTGCTGACTCCCTTGAGGACAGTAGAAAAAAAAAAATGTCCAAGAAGCTTCTCCCAAACCACCTTCTGTTTGAGGTTCACCTCAGGTGAAACATCTGGTTATTCCAGTGATGTGACTAGAGCAAATATAGAAATACCAGTCTCTTTGACTCTGGCCATCGATCAGATGTTAATGTCACATAAAGCAAAAATCATTCACAGACTCTGAAGCGTTGGCTGGGATGCTGGGCAAGTCGGATCCAGTCCCCGGGAAATGAAGAATGGAAATGGCCCTGGCCACAGGGTACTCAATCCAAAGTATATTCTAAGTCAGTTCAATATTCAACTAGCAGTTCACCACGCGAGGCTCAGACAATTGCCTGAGGCCAGGGAAACGGCTCTCACAGGCTGGTCAACCACCGCCAAGGGTAGCCAGGAGCAGGCTTGACCAGTCACCAGCCAGTACTCACTATCCTCCTGTTACTAGAAGTGCCCAGAGACTAGCCCCAGCAACACAAGGATAGGGGCAGACCCAGGCAGTGGCCATGTTCCGGACACAAACCACCCCTTCCCTCCCTGAACCCGGGCCCCCACGCTTCAGGCAGACAACCGTAGCCATCCTCTTAGACACTTACTTTGAACAGTCGTCTAACCACCCCATCGAGCACATCCCACTTCGTCTTGCCACTAACTCCAATGCAGCCAATAAGAAAGAGGTGTGGTCTGGAATCCTAAGGGTAAGGAAATGTATGCAGGTGAAAAACAGGCCCATCTTTTCTGACACAGTTTAGTAAGGACTCAGATTGCCTTAGAGCGCCACCAATGGTTTGAGAGGGGAATAAAAGTCCCATTTGTTATAACACCAGACACACCGTAGATGGAAAACAGTCATCTTAAAAACTTGCCCTGCTCTCTTGCAGAAACAGTACTCCGTGGGTCAGGAAGAGAGGATCTCCTCTCTGGAATCGAGAACCTTCTGAAGGTGTGCCGTGTATAGTGCAGAGATCACGTCCCTGGCCTGGAATGCTCTCCCTTCTCCTATCTGCCATCTCTCCCTTTCCAAACCTTGCTTGCAAACTCACCTCTTCCAGGAAGCCTTCAATGATTAACCCATCAGGCTCAGAGCTCACATTGCTTCACTGGTTCTGTACCGAACTGATACAGGAACATATTCTGTATTTATTTACTTTTAGGTATTCATGTCTTATTTGTAAATCAAGTTTACCTCCTTGTTAGATCTTAAACTCCTTCAGGATAGAATATGTTCGATTCTTTTCTTCTTTTATAAAGTTTATTGCTTTACTGCTAATTAAAAGTTAAAACATACTCAATTCAGAAGACAAGGAAAACTCTGGGAAGTTGACACACAAAAAATACTTTTTCTATGTCTTTTGAATTTTGCCCACAGGGCTCTCTGCACAGGGTAGGGCTCACGAATCACAATGATTCAAGAAAAATTAATAGAATATTCCATTTTGTTGCATTTTAAAATCTTAGCTCTGACAGGCTCATAGGGATAGAGAATTAGCAGAGGGACAGCAAGGGGTGGGATGTATGTGGCAGTTAAGCAAAGTCAGCAGAGAAAAGAACACCAGCCTTACGGTGAGATGATCTGGCCTTACTAGTCACCCTGTGACCTGAAGTAAATGACGCCTGGGTGACAAGTTTCTCAGCTGTAAAACGGAGGGGACGCCGTCCAGCTGACCCGCTTCACCTGGATCCTGCAGTGATCCAGAACAATACAATTTCTCAAGGGACTCAAGCTTCTGTAAAATGTAGAATCGACCTCTTCCTCTTGAGGATCACTGGATTAAGGCACATCCCCAGGTGTCCCCTGAATTTTTTATAAGAACGCTCTAAGAATGAATTTTCCCCTTGAGAGTCCTATCATGCCATGACTTAAGCTCTGAAAACGGACCTCTTCAGATTTATTTTTATATATAAAAATATACGTATTTTTAGGTTCGATGAGGAGAAAAGTCACTGGCAGCTCCAAACTCTGGGCCTTCCCCCTTCTACAAGACCGGAGGGCCAGCCACACTGTAGAATCCTCTGGCAAAGAGGGTCTGGCCATAGACGGCTCTGCTGCGGTGGGCACAGCAGGCTCCCAGGCAGTCAGTCCTCCACGACAAACAGCATGTCGGCAAGGATGCCAAGAAACAACAAACAAACAGCTGAAGAGGACTTGAAATAACCGCTCGTGAAATCTTTCTTGCTTCTCTGAGAGAGGGTCATTTCAGTGTCGTGTGGACTGAACCAATGACGAAAAGTCAACTCTGCCAACCCCCACCCCTACTCCCCAAATTGTCCCTAGTGTGGGTGTGGCCTCCTCAGGCTCTGGAAGAGAACTAAAACTACTCAGAAAACTCAAGATTCCTCAGCCCGGGGAGTCAGGCCGCCCCACCAGCTTCACATCAGCCACCGCGGTGTCCCACCTTGTCTGCAGGCTCTGAACCCTGGACAAGACTGGTGCATTGGGTCGGCTTGCCTCTGTGCCTTCCGTGCTAACTGTGCTTAGCTGCCTTCTTTCGGGACACATTAAAGTCAGAAAAGCCGTTTCCGACGGACGTTAGTGTTTCATTAGTTTTGTGCGAGTGCAAGAGGGGACGATTTTTAGTATTATTAGACTTTCCAAACACGAGAGGGAGGGAGGGGCCGTCTGCTCACATTAATTGTGTCAAAATGCTGCCGGGGATTGTGGTTAGTTAAGGAAAGTGTTAGTAGGACCTCCGAATCACCTTGGGCGTGGAGGTGATGCGGTCTGAGGAAGCCATCACTAAGCTAGGTAGTTCTACCTGGAGAAGGGACAAGCAGAGCGGGGAAAGGGATCCAACTAACCTCCTTCCACTTCATTTCCTCCTGAAAGCTGACAACTATCTTAACATGCCTGCCTCCTTCCTTCCGAGCCGAGCATTCACCAGTGTCATCCAGCAACATGTCTGCGAATGGAAAACATCAACAGCCTTAGGCACATGGGGACAGCAAAGCCGGCCTCCTGACACCCCCGCTGCTCGTTGGCACCGCAGCAGGACAAACCAGGTGTCGGGGTGCAGGGACGTGGGGTGGGGTAGGGGAAGGGGAGAGGGCAGAATGGAGAATGCAACCACAGAAACCAATGGTGGACCAACCAAAGAACCAGCAGGCTCACGATGGGCCTTGCCAAACGGAAGTGCGAGGCAGGGGCTCAACCAAAATGAGAGCAACGTAGCATTATGGATAGGAAATCAAAGCATCAGCCTCCATATGCTTACAAAGAAAACCTAGCTCGTGTAGCTCATGATGGTGCTGGCCGGGAATCCATCCTGAAGGCAGGAATACCACAGACCAAGCCATTGCCCCAGCTGCGACCAGCTACTGTGGGGTTTTTATGCAGCATTCAGCTTGTGGGTCAGCCTCTTAAAATGGATCAAACGGAACTCAGCATGGCGGACAAGAGGATCCAAACTCATGGCTTGGAGAACTGGGGGCACTGGAGCAAAGCATGACAGCAGTCTAACGGCTGAGCTCATGTTGGTAGCAGACGCACACCCACACACACACACACACCCCAAGTGCACACACGCCTGTTGCCTCTCCATTTCATCTGTTCATCTGCTTATCTCGGGGCTCTTACTTGGAGACTGGAGTGCCAGCTGCAGGCCCTGACCTGCCCCTGGCCCCGGGATGCCACTCACCCAGGCTGGTTGACTCCGTGAGGTTCAAGCTGTGCTGGGAGAGGCCCATGGACTGCCTAGGGGAGGCCGAGAGGGACACCTGGGAGGGTGCCCGGCTGCAGCCACTGCCTTGAGACTCGGACTTCAGGCGGTCGTTCTCAGCTTTCAGCTTCTCTATTTCACTCTGCAAAGAGTATGGGAGGGGTTCGCTTACTAGGTGGATGGAACACAAACAAGCATCTTCTGGAGCAGGAACTGGAAAGTCCCTTGCAGGGATCAGGTGGGAATCCCAGCCGAGGCCCAGCCAGTCACACCATTGGAGAGGTCCGGCCGCACTGGCTGCTCTTGGGTACACATAAGACCTGTCTGGCGAGGCAAGGGCCACTCTTGTGGAGAGCTGGCCTTTGGAAAGAATCAGAAATGCTTCCCAGAGTCTGTGGAGTCTTTTTTTTTTTTAAGATTTTATTTATTTATTTGACACACACAGACAGAGATCACAAGTAGGCAAAGAGGCAGGGAGAGAGAGAGGAGGGAGGCGGGCTCTCTGCTCTGTGGGGCTCGATCCCAGGACCCTGAGATCATGACCTGAGCTGAAGGCAGAGACTTCAACCCACTGCGCCATCCAGGCGTCCCTGCTGTCTGAGTCTTAACTGAGAGTCTTACAATACAAGAGGTTTGTGAGACTTTGGGCTTGGCGAACTTCTTTTCTGTAGGGCTCAGAGCCTTTAGGAGCTGCTCTGCATGGTGGGGCTCGGAGGTGGCAGAGTGTGCAGCAGTCCTGAACACAGCTGAGCCAGGAGTTCTCCATTCACAGAGCCTCTCATGGAACGAGTGTCCCATGGAACCTCCTTTGGGAAACGCTGGTTCTCCAGTGAGGCCCCATGTGGCAGAGCCCATAGGGCTCTTTTTTCTCTACACGTGTGTAGGGAAAACCTACCACATGCACAGCACTGGAGCTACATCCAGAGAAAGAGACACAGAGAAAGAGTAGCCAGAAGACCCAAAAGCCTTCTAGTCTGAGGGGGAAGGGAGGAGGGGCTCTAAGAACACATTTGCAGGAATCCAGATGAGGGCGCTAACTCTTGCAGACGCAGGACCCGGAAAAGCTATGGAGAGAGGGAGGCTAATCCTTGAGGGACGTGTCTGGTCTGGCCGTGCACAAGGCTCTCCCCGCAGAGGGAACACTGGGACTAGGATAGAGAAACCTCTGGTGCAGGCAAAGGGAGCAGTCAGGGGCTCTCTCTGGCTGAGGAGTCTGGAAACTGGAATTGCGAGTGGGTGGGTGGCAGATTCTGGGTACAAAGGATCCCATAGCAATCTCTAAGACCAGAGGAAGGAGACGGCCGCAAGCAAGACGGGACGGCAGAGCTGCTGGAAGGCACACAAGACAGGGACGCACAGTTTCGCCATTACTCTGAAAAGAGTCAACTTTGAGGGCACCTGGGTGGCTCAGTGGGTTAAAGCTTCTGCCTTCGGCTCAGGTCATGATCTCAGGGTCCTGGGATCGAGCTCTGCAATGGGCTCTCTGCTCAGCACAGAGCCTGCTTCCTCCTCTCTCTCTGCCTGCCTCTCTGCCTACTTAGGATCTCTGTCTGTCAAATAAAAATAAATAAATAAATAAATAAATAAATAAATAAATAAATAACAGACTCAACTTTGAGCAATCCCGGGAAAGGCATGAGAAGAGGAGCCTTGCTACTTTGGAAAAGAAAGAAAAAAGATAAGAGTGGAGAAACAGGTTTGAAAGGCAGAGGGCTGCCACCTTTGGCAGCGCTGGGGGGTGTGGCAGAGAGCAGCCCCCTCACCACTCCTTCCCAGACAGCCTGGGGCTTGGGCCCCCGCTCCAGGGCTCACCTGCATCCTGTTCATGGCCTCCCGGAGCTGGTCGAGCTGGTGTGCGGAGCTGAGGGCTTCTAGGCGGATGTCCGTCAGCTTCATCTCCTTGTCTCTCAGCTCATTTCGGAGCTGCATGACCGTCTCGGCTTCACTATCGATGCACTCTGAAATGCTAGGGAAGGAGAGGTGTTACTGATGGGAGCAGCTCTGGGTTCAGCTCCTTTGAGTCCTCCACTGACCACTGGTCCCTGTCCGTCAGCAGGTTTGTTCGGCAGTCACCCCATCTGACCAGCCAGCAGGGATTCCCAGAGGCCATGATACCAAAGCCTGGAATTTACAGACTGACTTGCTTCTCTGTGCTCTTTCTTGGCAGAGGTCAGCCTATTAGGATGGCTTGGGTTGCCTTTCAGCAAAATTCCAATAATCTGGGATAAACAGCAGCGGGCAAAAGGGAGTAGTAACCCTCAGGGTTTGAAACCGGCCCTCCATCCCAATGTGTACACAGCTGGGGCCCTATAATGACTTTGCATGGCCCTTGAGATATAAATTCACTCAGAGAAGAAGGGTCAACTGTCTGTTTTAAAGATCAGACACTCTAAGTTCAGACACCTGGGGGGTGACTTTTATTTGCTCAAAAGTGAAAATAACGGAAAGACTCCAGTAGAAGGTGTTAATCTACTCTGGGTCGCATTCTAAAACTCAATCTTTGGGGCGCCTGGGTGGCTCTGTGTGTTAAGCCTCTGCCTTCAGCTCAGGTCATGATCTCAGGGTCCTGGGATCGAGCCCCGCATCGGGCTCTCAGCTTGGCGGGGAACCTGCCTCCCCCTCTCTCTCTGCCGGCCTCTCTGCCTACTTGTGACCTCTGTCAAATAAATAAATAAAATCTTTAAAAAGAAAAAAAAAAACCCTCAATCTTTTAAGTGTCTTAAGAGTAACACTTTTTCCTTCCCCCACCTGCCCACACTGCTTCCTAAGCTCATCCCAAGGAAGAGAAACCTCTCAGATCATCAGAGAGCAGACAGGAAGATACGACACAGCAGTCCCAGTTTTATGTGAAAACTGAACAATAGTGTGAGGTTCGATGTCCTTCCAGCTGCGTGCCAGATCGGGACCCCGTGGAGTCCCTCTGTCTTAAGGGGTGGTCCTCCTAAGCTTAGGTTTGCTGTTCAGATACCAGGCAAGCAGCACTAAATGGAAGATCATAAAAGTCATAATGAATGGCCATGCTAGTAAAGGGGACCCTCAAAAAAAAAAGTCTGTTGATTTCAAAGTTCATTGGATCTGGGGTTAGGGGTGATCCAGAATAAGCAGCTTTGACATTTCTTGGACTGAAGATAGGAAAAAAGGGGGAAAAAACCAAACCAAAACCAAAACAAAAACCAACAACCACATTCAAAAAGTTACAAAGCTGAAGCTGATGATCTCCGAAGGACATGGTGAGTAATTGTGGAGCCCACTCTCCAAGACCAAGTCCTGGATTTGAGGCCAAAAAAAGCCTGACCTGTAAAACTGGTTGAGGGTGTGGAAACGTTCATTGCCACAGGGAAACCATTTATAATTGTTAAAAGAGATGTAATGTATTTGGGGGCAGAAAGGACTAGAAGAAAAGTTTAACACCTGCATGGCCAAATCTTTTTATTGTTATTTTCTCAACCTGCATTGAAGGGATTTCATTTGAGAGATGGTAAGAGAGGAAAACTATCTCTGATTTTTAAAAGTGGTTAGTGGTCGGATAAAAATATATGTTTATAAAAAATAAAAAATTTTAAAAAAATGTGGTTAGTGGTCAAGGAAGTTTCTCAGCTTCAAAATCTTCTAAAACCTCTAATAAACACCAGAAAATGTTATGATTATTCCCACTCCATGCCTATGAGAAACTAAGGTGAACAGATCTGGGATAAGAGGCTAGAACATGACTTCAGATCTTTCTCTCCCCACCCCGCCACCGCTGTGCTTTGACTAGACGATGGTTTATAAGGTTTGACTATATAGTCACGCCTTTTCTGGTTTGCCAAGGTTTGCAGCGGGAGCTTGCAAACACTGGTTTCTTCTTGAGAGAGGAGTATGGTTTCCTGGTTTAAATGGAGTGTGAAGTCTGAAGAAAATTCCATCATGACACTCCACTCTGCTAAACTGTGCCCCGCACAGACCTTGCAGGCTCTAATTCAGTGCAGGGAGTAGTTGGCTTTGATTCACACCGTCAATCTGGTGTGTCTGGCCCTCTGGGGCAAGTGTTTTGCCCCAATCCCCTCCACATGGTCTGTGCCTTTCCCCAAGAAAGCTTTTGCAGCAAGAGAGACAAGACTTCTTCAGCACCCACTTTGTGGGATAGAACACACGGGCTACTTTGCAAAACCTGGCCAATGACTTGGCAAAGAGAAGCAAACTAAGATCAAGTTTGTGTTGAGAATAAGTGCGCAGAGAGTACTGTGCTCCCCGAAAATAGCCCAGTTCTCAGAAACATACAGCTGCAAGGTGACATGGGAGGGATGTCCTACTCAACACAGAGAGGATGTTCAAAATTAAAGTTCAAAACTTTAATTTTCTAACAATCTCTCTACCCAACGTAGGGCTCTAAGCCATAACCCCAAGATCAAGAGCCTGGCAGAATCCACTGCCTGAGCAAGCCAGGTGCCCCGAAAACTAAGTTCTTCTGTAACAGTCCCAGCTAAGTTTTAGTCTCTAACCCTAGCGCCCAGGTTCCTTCCACGGTAGCCTTCTGTTACATCTCTGAAGATTTGGTTGCACTCAACAGGTTACTCCCTGCATGGCTGCTGGCTGCTCCAGGACCAGGGTTCTCTGCATCATTTCCAGTGCCTAATCACACTGACCAGTATGTAATAGGTGCTCAGGCAAATGCTTACTGAATACACGAACAACTGTGCCAGCTAGCCGAAGAGTATCAGTTTGCTCCATCCACTACTAACTCCATGGAGATGTATTACAATTATCCCCTTTCAAACAGGGGGAGGGTGAGTCCTGGAGAGATTACTGTGCCCGTGGGAAAAAAAAAATCAGGGTAACAGAATCAGGATAGAATCTGGTGCGTCTGCTTAAGTCTAGAACTGTATCCAGCAGGCACACAGTACATGCTCATCCACGTCATGGACCACTTACTGAAGCAACCTGATGTCGATTTTTTCCTACTCAGTCCCTACCATGTTACTCCCCTATTTCCGCTGTCCCGGCCAGATGCAGGGCTGGTGGCATACCTAATTTTAAATGCCTCAAGTGTGGGAAACACTGTTTTCCCACACCACCATTCCTTTCGCCCACAGGGTAGGCACTTTTCTGGGCCCCCGACTCCTCTGCCTTGGGTTTCTTCTTTGAACTTCCTCTCACTTCTAGATTTGCACATTCTTACAAACCCTTCAAGGTTGGAAAGAAGCATTTGCTTTCTGCCCACCCGCTGGAAAACCAGACCAAAAACAAACATCTCCACTGTGCATGGATGCTGTGGAATGCTGGAGAAGGGGAGCAGACCAGAGTCTGCCCCGCCCAGTCCCTAAGGGGAGAGCGGGTTTGGAGGCAGCGTTTCTCGGGATGGCTGCCGGGAAGGCTGCTCAGCCAAATGCGTCACCCACTCTCCCTCATTCTCCCCAACTGCCTGGCAGCATGTGGTCCAGCGACCGCCTCCCTCCCAGCAGTTTCTTTTCTCTGCTTCCAGTTTTCTTCCCACCTCTCCCCGTCTCACTGGCTGCTCTCCTTGCGCACCCTGTGGTCAGAGCACCCCGAGCTCAGTCCTTGGCCCTCTGGCTCCTCTCTATCTTTATCTAGCCCTGTGGAGAATCCTCCAGGTTCTCAGCTTTCAGGACCACCTATGAGCCCATGTCTCCCAGATCTAGACCTCCAGGAGCCCCAGGCTGGTTGGCATCTCCACATGGGTGTCTGCTGAGCAACTCGGACTTTACACAGTCAAGCCAGGGCTCCTGATAGCCGCCCTGCCCTGCCCTGCCCATGCCTTCCATCCATTCCAGAAACAATGCTTCCACACACCTAGGTATGCAAGCTGCAAATCTAAGAATATTCAAGGATTCTTCTTCTCTTTCTTTCACACCTGACATCACCACATGCTGTCAGCTTTCTTCTAGAACACATCTTAAAATCCATCCAGGACTCACTACTATGAGTTACTTCACCTAATATCTAAATGTCTGCAAATCCAACAGTGCCTACCTCCCTGTGGTTTATACTGTATTTTTTAGGGGGGGTGTAGTGGGGACAAAGAACAAATAACTAATAACTTGAGGAAATCTACATGTCAGGTGGTGACACGGGCCATGGCGAGAAACAGAACACGGCTAAGGGGGTGATGGGGATTGCTGGCTGTGGGAGGGGGCTATTTTATGCAAGGGATGCAGGCAAAGCATTAGTGAGAAGGAAACACTGAGCACCTGAAGAAAGAGAGTATCTAGGGGAGGAGTGGGACAGGCAGAGGACACAGAAAGGACAAAGGCCCGGGGGTGTGTGACTGGAGTGTTCCAAGGACAGGAAAGAGCCCACAGTTGGGTGGACAGTGGGGGAGAGTGCTATTAGTGCCTTTACGTGGTTGCCTTACTTCCACTCTTGCTCCCCCGAATTCCTTATCTGCAGGGAGCAGACTGATCCTTGTGAAACATGCATTCAGATGATGTTACATTCCTGCTTGGAACTCTCCGGTGCACGGGGCACCTAGCTGGCTCAGTCAGTGGAGCATATGGCCCTTGATCCTGGGGTCATAAGTTTGAGTACCACACTGGATGTAAAGATTACTTAAATAAACTTGCGGGGGTGAGGGGAACCTCTCCATAGGCTGCCTGAGTAGCTCAGTCCGCTAAGTGTCCATCTTTTGATACTGGCTCAGATCATGATCTCTCAGGGTCATGAGATCAAGCCTGAGATAGGTCTCTGTGCCAAGCCCGAGATTCTCTCCCTTTGCACCCTCTACCCTGTGTGGCTGTCTCTCTAAAATAAATAAATCTTAAAACAAAAACAAAAACAAAAAGCCCAAAACACCTCTCCAATGGCTGATAACCCATCACACATAGAAGCAGATGCAAATTTATTTTGACTTCAGTGCCTCCCATGTTCTGGCCCTGCCTCCTGCCATGGCCTCCTTCTTGCTACTTTCCTACTTCCTATCATGCAGCAGCCATACTTGCCACACAGTGACCACCCCTCCCAGCCACACCCAGCCTGTCTCCACCTTAGGCTCCTTGAGCTCTCTGGGGGTTCAGGAAGGCTGCAGGGAGCCTATTTCCTTCCCCTCCCTGGTGCGGAGATTTCACTTCTTCCCTTGTGGGTGGGACAGCCCTGCTCAGTGGACTGGGAAAAGGGGACATGTCTCTCCAGGCCTGGCCCATAAAACTCTCCTGCACTATCTCCCCTCCCCCACTTCCCACCTGCTGGCTGGACACAGACTTCTCAGCAGAGAACTCAGGTCCTGTGGGATGGCTCTTGCAGAAGATGGAAGGAGCCTTCTGTGGCAGGCTGCCTGCTGATTGACAATGCATACCTGTCCTAGGTTCAGAGTGAACCAGAGATCAACAGTCCCGTGTCAAGCCACGGAGCCCTGTGGCCGCATATGTTACAGCAGCTAGTGTTATGGAGCAGAACTTACCAGTGTGGTCCCTCTTATCATGCAGATCTCAGCTGGAATATCCCCTCCTTTCCTGGCCACCCCATCCACAGTTGCTGCCAGGTACTCTGTGTCCCAACACACCATTTTAATTCCCAGTGTGAACCCTTAGCTCATTGTTTTCTACTTTATTCAGATTTCTTTCATGTCTGCCTCTCACCTGAGGATACAGGGTCTATCAGAATTGGAACTTCATCCGTCTGGTTCACTGCTGTACCCGGTACCTGGCGTGGAATGAGAGCAGGAGCCAGGAGAACTCGTGGCTCTGCTGTTCCCTGTCACTCACTTCCTGCCTTATGTGGTGTTCAGGCAGTTGGTGTGCTGCAAAGACTCAGCCGAGCCCCTCATCCACACTACATGCACCCATCCCATAAGTCAGCCATAAGTCACACAGGTGCGGCTGCTGTCTTCAGCAGGGTGGCCTGCTGGCTAAGTGGATTTAGGGACAGCTCCCTACATCTGGCCTCCTGAGATGGAAGGGGCAGAGGAAAAAGGTCCTTCATGCATAGTATCTGACTGGGCCCTCACAAGTATTTAGGGAAGTAGATGAAATTAACCTCATTTTCACCCATGATGAAACGGACATGTCCAGATACCCACTTTCTTATCCAACCTCAGCCAAAGTGGCTCTCTTCTGGGCATGGTCTCATCTCACTAACTGTCCCTGCAAAGCACGTGGGCTGCCGTTCTCTCACTCCTGGCCTGGTATACCACGGCCTCTAAGGGAGTTCCATCCTAGGGGGCAGGGGCGATCCTTCTCACCTCTGCAGGGGGCTGGCTGGCTGTGCCACCCTCTGAGCTGACACCTGGGTCCCCATCTGTCCATCTCAAGCCATTCCTGATGTGCTCCTGCCTCTGGAGTCTGGGCTGTTCTTTTTAGATGGGACAGAGGACTGTCTCCCTACACCCCTAATGGAGCAATGATCAGTGGGTGCTCAGTGGAGACCATGGGAGGTTGGCTGGGCAAGAGAAGAGGACTCTTTCCATCTACGTACCTCAATGCCAAGGGAAATGGCATCTAAGCCAATGTCACATGAGCAAACACTTGTCTCATTTAACAGAAGCAGCTGTGTTCCTGAAAAGCTCTTTACAAATTGACTCATTTAAAATTTACCAGGGGAGTCCCTGGTGACCAATCATTTTACCAAATATAGAACCCTTTGGTAAAGAGAAATATATCACTGAGTCTTCTCCATTTGTTAAACTTCCAGTTGCTGAGGGCTGACCTCAGAGAAAGAGTCAACACCAAATTTTGATCAGAGAAGGATGGCAAAATCTCTTTAAGTCTTGCCACAAAAATGAGCTAAGGGGCGCCTGGGTGGCTCAGTGGGTTGAGCCTCTGCCTTTGGCTCAGGTCATGATCCCAGGGTCCTGGGATCCAGCCCCACATCTGGCTCTCTGCTCAGCAGGGAGCCTGCTTCCACCCCCCCCCACCGCCTGCCTCTCTGCCTACTTGTGATCTCCCTCTCTGTCAAATAAATTAAAAAAAAAAATTAAAAATGCACTAAAAATTTCAGCAAAAACTAACACTCATAACACTATCTTCCCCTCTCAGCCAGATGGTTGTAGCCCTTTCCCATCCATTTACCTCGTCTGATCCTTACGATCAGATAAGGAGCCAACAACCATTATCCCAGTTTGACAAATGAAAACAGGGAGGTTAAGCCCTTGCCCATGACCACTCAGTGATGCCATCAGACCAACAATGGAAGATTCCTCTCTCTCTCGACCTCTCCAGCCCTAAAGCATTAGAAGAACATGCCCAGTCCTATGAAAGCATGATGTACAAAACTCCAAGGAGAAGATGAATGGTAACAGGACACCTCTCCATTCCTATCTGGGAGGGCTCCCGGGGGCCAAAGGCATTGTCTGACCCACGTGCATCCCCAAGGGACAGACTCACAGGGAGTTGGAGTGGGAGCCCCTTAGCAGTGGCGTGGAACCCGTGGACCCGTTGTGCGGTAACTTGGGTGAGGAAGGCAATGAGGAATCGGTCATCTCCTCGATGTCAGAATGAGAGGATGCGGACTTGGGGGACTTCTTCTTCCCAAAGGCTTGCTTGAAGGAGCTGCGTAACTGAACACACGAGACTATCAGTCAGGGCGGGGCTGCAACCAACACTCAGGCCTTGGCCGAACAGAGACATGCAGACAAAAGAGCAATTAATTCTCCCACGTGTCCCCCCGACCAATGACAAAGGTTCCCAACAGCTCTCTTGAATCAGTGCAGTAAGGGAAGAAGAGTTATCTGGTGCTGACAGCTCAGAGGACTGGACCTGTGGGTGACATTCCATGCCTACTCCTGCTTCGAGGCTAGATGCCAACAGCAAGACAGAGCCTGGCTCAGCAGATGGATGGCGGGAAGATGAGGTTACACAGCAACAAAGCAGGAATGCTCAGACATGGGGACGGATGCAGAGATTAGTCATATCAATGGATGGGTTAGCTTGGTATCTGATATTAACGTCGGTCTCGCTTACCTCATTGACCTGCCAGGGAAAACGCAAGCAAAAAAAATGGGGAAGGGGAAGGAAAAAAGACAATTTTTAACAGAGAAAGCCAGTGACAGGGAAAGCCTCGGACTTTTCAGACACAACATGGCCAATAGTAAACACCACACACAGAGAAGGTTTCCGGTAGGAACATGAATCTTCCCGAGCATTACAGGCGTCTTCCTTCATTATGAAAGGAAAGGAACAGCGCTTCGGGGAGTCCCTACAAGCCAAGTGCTTCCAGCTTCTTTGGTGGAAATGACTGCCCCTGACCTTCCTTTGATTCTCACACTTCTGTCTCTTAAGGCCTTATCTTTTTTTTTGGCATGTCTGTGTCTTCTTTTCTCAGCAAGAATAGCTTCACTGCTGCACTAGTCCCAACATGGCTGTAGTGCCTTCGGAGAGATCTACTTAGGAGTTCCTGCTGTCCTTGTATACACATAAATGATAGAATAAGCAGGGAATTAGCCATCTCAATTGCTACTCAAAAAAAAAAAAAATAGGTATTTCTAGGAAATTTATTAACTATATTGGGGAAAAAGGAACTGGCATATCACAAATTCCCCAAATTATGAGATGGAGCTGAAAACTCTGAGAACATAAAGAATTAAAGTGCAGGGTCTTGGGGCGCCTGGGTGGCTCAGTGGGTTAAGCCGCTGCCTTCGGCTCAGGTCATGATCTCAGAGTCCTGGGATTGAGTCCCGCATCGGGCTCTCTGCTCAGCAGAGAGCCTGCTTCCGTCTCTCTCTCTGCCTGCCTCTCCATCTACTTGTGATTTCTCTCTGTCAAATAAATAAATAAAATCTTTAAAAAAAAAAAAAAAAAAGTGCAGGGTCTTCTCCGAAAGCGATGATAAGCATGTATTCTTCTAGACCAAGAAACTTAAGCTTTGTTTTGAAAAAAGGTCTTTTGAAAACTAATTTCCATTTTACTAAAACCTTTTTTCTGAAAACACCTTGGCGGTTTTCTTAGCCATTAAGAAATTCTGAAACAGGCCATTCTGAAATAGTTACTGGGATTTTTTTGCTCATCAATATTAGATCCATAAGGAATGACACATCCAAGTGAGGCTGATCGAGAGCCCAGTTCCTACTTTTCATCAAATTTCCAGTTATAGAAACAGAAGGATCTGGCACACAAACCACCAACCTCAAGACTTGCCCCTACCTCTGGCAGAGGGCCACATGGAGGAGGAAATGACAAAGATTAGACAGAATTCAGCTTCGAGATCATCTGAGAATGCCCACTCTCTATCTTCCCTTCTACCAACAATCAAGAACTGTCTTAGTGCAAGTAAATAAGTTTTAGTTCTTGAACTGGAGAAAATGGATAAACACGGTTTTTCATAGAAAATAATTCTCTCTCATCACTTTGATAATCAAGTCAGACCATATTTTACCAATATCATATTGGAAACAGCAACATATGTTAATGCTATTCAAGGCATAGCTGATGAGTTGACTAAAAGCCATTAGTAACGAAGAAAAAACCTTCATCAGAATGATGAGAGGGTCACACTAAACTGGTCTTACGGTCTTTCAGCACAAGTCATCAGCAACCGGAATTCCTCAAACTGCGACTGCTCTATGGCCAGACCTCGCCACCCATCCAAGATAACACAAAATGAGGAAGAAGTGTATGGAATGGATGAGGACACTGAGGTTACAATGGAAACACGATGCTGTCGGCACTGATGGATGGGGTGCTGTGAGCACTAGCCTGTTTCAGATCAACCTGAACTCTCTGCACTGAAGACAGGGAGCAGCAAAGACCAACCAGAGCTCCCCAGCCTTGACACAACTATAAATGGGTTGGTAGGAGGGCACCTGGCTGGTTTGGTCCGTGCAGCATGTGATTCTTATTTAATCTCGGGATCGTGACTTCAAGTCCCATGTTGGGCATAGAATCTACTTTAAAAAAAATTGGGTGGGTGGGTGTAATATTCCCAGGAAAATGGGAAAAAGCTGCTCAAGACACTACTGTACAGGAATTTGAGTGGCTCACTGGGATTAAGGAAACATAGAGAAACAATACACTGGAGACTGGGTCTATTAAACTTGGCATTTTGAAGTACAACACCCCAGTTTAAAACCTTTCACTAACTCCTAATATCTACATTATGAAACTTTCACTTTAGAGGGCACGGTTAAAAACTGTTCGGAGAAAATTGGTTTCATGCCATAATTGGTAACTGTGTAAAGAAACAGATAAGGATTCTGGATAATGATGGGGTAATTAGCAATACACACTCCAATAATAGTAATAATAACGAAAAAGAAACCAACGAAGAGTAACTTTGCTCTAGTACCTGGAACTTCGCGGCTAACGTTACGAGGAGGAGGAAATGACACGTATATGAAATGAAAGATGAGTATGTCACATAAAATCTCATGGAACAGAAAACTCCAAGATGGTGGTACTTTTGTGAGTCCTGGTATTTGGCTGAGCACAACACTGATTTTGGTAGAAACATACCCACAAGCTTCTTTGGATCCACTCCCAAAGTTCTATGCTCTGGAGTAAAGAGCTAGCCCGGGGGCTCTTTCTGGGGGTTGGGGTGGGGATACTGGTCTGCTGGTACCCACGAAGGTCTCTGGTTGCACACTCACCCAATTCTTTCTCTTCTTTTTCTTGGAATCACTCTCTACGTTGCTGCCCACGCTGGAGTGGCTGGTGGCACTGTTGATGCTGGACACGCTGTCCGAGGAGTGTTGTCTGCGGATACGGAGGTCTGCCGACTGTGAGGTGCCGTTTCCTGGGGATGCAAGGCAGGAGGTCAGCAGCTGTGGCCTTCAGCCCATCCCTCTGTCCCAGGGAAAATGACTCTTACACCTAAATCCACACACCCGGGCACTGCTGGGTATTTCCCATTAGACATGAACTTCTGCTCTCAGCTGCTGGTTTTAAGATCCTTGAATAGGTCCACGCTGAGCTCTCTTCAGTCAATTACCTGAGGGCCAGACCAAGCCACTCCACCAAAAAGAAGCCAAGGGAGGCTTCGAGAGAGAATTCCCTGCCCCTGCCACCAGCTTTCTTAAGCTTGAGACCAGGACCCGATGACGTTTCTGAACTGTGGCAGACACCTGTGTTGTCGGGGTGCCCCTCACCACCCCACTCTGCCCTGTATGCTTCTGCCTCACTAGCCTTCTCTTGACCCCTCGGGAATGCCAAGCCCATCTCATCTCAGGGTCTTAACGTGTGGGAGCCCCTCTTCCTGGTACGTGTTCTTTGCTCACTCAGGCTGCCAGTCCCTTCCATTTCAACTCTGTCATCACGTTTCAGAGACCTGGTATCTGAAATCACGGAGATGCCAAATACAGGTTGTGGCCAGTTTTCCGCACAAGCACAGAACTAAACCCGCAGCCTACTCTTTACGAGCACTGGTTGCGGAGTCAGAGAGACCTGGGTTCTAGTCCCACTTCATGAATCTTACTACTGTGACCTCTGGACGGGGCTCTCGCCCCCGCAACCCAGTGTTCTCATCAATCCAATGTGGAGAGGACCAGCACTGCCCTTGTAAGGTTGTCATGGGAGGAAAACGAGAGAGTGAATAATTTACAACACTGAGCAGAGTGCTTAGAACACAGTGCGTGTCCCCTAAATGCTGGCTGTCACTGCGACTTGTACCATCACCAACAACATCACTGCGGTGGGAGGGAACTCGTCCTCACAGCCCCATCTGGCCCCCAGGTAAGATACACACGCACGAAGCAACTGACTCAGAAACACTTCCTTGGATGAACACGAGATGCTCATTTCAGGCTGGCCCGTGTCCACATGTAAATATAAGGACACCAGCGAAATTAAGCAAAACACTTTTTTTTTTTTTTTTAATTTTTTATTTTTTATAAACATATATTTTTATCCCCAGGGGTACAGGAGCAAAACACTTTTGACACTTCACCCATAGAAACAGATTTTCTTCCATTTTTGAGCTACATCAGGGCAGAGACTGAGCTGAAGGAGCTATCTTCCTAGAGGCCTGAAGTCACGGGCCACAAGTGTCCTCCTCCCGGGACCATCTGACGGACAGGGACATGCACCCCGGGGCAGGGAGGCTGCGGCACACGTCATCAGGGGAAGGTTCCTAAGGGCAGGCAGGTTGTTGGTCTGCAGGCTGCCCCCCCTTCCTTTACCTTTGCAGTTGAGCTCTGGCGTGTTAATGACCCCATTAATGGCAGCCTGGGCAGCTGCGTTCTGTTTCTTGAGCAGCTCGATGGTTTTCCTTAACTCATTCAGTTCTGAGTCCTGAGGAACAGCAGGAAATATTGGTCATCCTACAGTCATTCTGTACAGAGTCCACATGAACAACAACTCTGTTTCAGCACGGAGCAGAGAGCATGAAGGAGTTCCACAAAACCTCTGTCCCCTCCCAGAGGATGGATTGAAACACACCAGAGCAGCAGAAATGGGGGCACATGGGTGGCTCTGTCAGTTAGGCGTCTGCCTTCAGATCGGGTCATGATCTCAGTGTGCTGAGTGGGGAATCTGCTGCTCTCTCTGCCCCTCCGCCCTGCTGGTGTTCTCTTTCCCTCTCTCCCTCAAGTAAATAAAATCTTTTTTAAAAAGCAGCAGAAACAGGCCTGTGAGAGATGAAGGGCTGCGGCCACTCCACACCCCGCCATTAGGATCAGATGTGCACTCAACAGAGTACAACTCTTTACGATTCGATTCCAAGAGTTCAAATACACGAACATCCATACCCTTCTCTGAAACAAGAGATCGTCAGTTTGGAGCTGTGCTGTCAGTTCTAAGCAGGGAGGGGAGGCCTTTACCTTTTGCTCAGCCGTCATGGTCAGACTCTGGAGCCTGATGGTCATGTTCCCAAGACTCTGTTCAAAGGCTGCCACCAGATGGGCCTGGAGAAGGAAAGACACAGCCTCAGTTAGACTGCCTCGCAAGGCAAGAGGGCCCAGGGGGTGCTGGGTCTTCAGGGCTGAAATCCTCACCGGAGCCCCGTGAGTTAGCTCCCGTCTAATTCTTCAGCCCCTGGAGCCCCACTTTCCATCTTTTTGAGATCCAGTCACTCCAGCTCATTGTGTCCTTAAAGACCCTGTGCTTCTTCCCACCTTAGGTTCTTTGTACCTACTTTCCCCTCTGCCTACAGTGCTCTTCCTCCACTGTCTTCCTGTCTGGTTTTTTTTCTTCTTCTTCTTTTTTTTTTTTTTTTTTAAAGATTTTATTTATTTATTTATTTGACAGAGAGAAATCACAAGTAG
>NC_081557.1:32186350-32232862 GCF_022355385.1 Mustela nigripes
ACCCTGAGATCATGACCTGAGCCGAAGGCAGAGGCTTAACCCACTGAGCCACCCAGGCGCCCCATCTCATGGTTACTCTTGAAAGCACATGGACTATTGGTCTACATGCATGTTGGTGTCACAGTTAAGGACGCGTGTACTCCAGCAACTACTGCCTCCTGTCTTTCTCCTCTGCTCCCGTGAGCTTTGCTCTCCAAGTGCCAAGCTCACAGGAGAGGCTCACATTGGGCACGTTTGCAGAATGGGTGAGCACAGTGGTTGGGCTATTTTGTTTATTCTAATCCCGGTTAATAAAAAGCCACGGATAGGCCCATCCGCTCCCTCCTTGGAGAAACCTTCCCCTTCCTCCAAGGAGTTACAGTTTTCTCCCAAGGCCCCTCCATACTTTTTTTTGAGAGTGAGCAAGTGAGGGAGAGAGTACGTGCTGGAGTAGGGGCAGAGGGAAAGGGAGAAGCAGGCTCCCCCATGAGCAGGGAGGCCGATGCAGGGCTTGATCCCAGGACTCTGGGATCATGACCTAAGCTGAAGGCAGAAGCTTAACAACTGAGCCACCCAGGTGCCCCACTTCCATAATTTTATATACCTGTTAGAACACGACATCAGACACACCACTATTTCATATGGTACTAAGACATCCTGAGAAATGCTGCCAATTCTAATTAAAATATGCATCCCACTTGCAGAGATGTTAAAAATGTAGGGAAAAAAACGCGTATATTAAGAGTTGAGAAATGAGATGCTTTTGTCTGCCCCTTTCTCTTCAACCCTCTTCAAGGACAAGATGCAAGGCTCTTCCTTCCTCCAGAACAGCCCACGATATATTGGTTGGTTGACTGAGGGACCTGATAATATGGTTAAAACCAAGAATAAGGAACGGACAAGAGAGCTAATCCTATTGGCAGCAGTATCTCCATCTATAAAACTTTTTTTTTTTTTTAAAGATTTTATTTATTTCACAGAGATCACAAGTAGGCAGAAAGGCAGGCAGAGAGAGAGAGGGGAGAAGCAGGCTCCCTGCTGAGCAGAGAGCCCAACGTGGGGCTCGATCCTAGGACCCCAAGATCATGACCTGAGCCGAAGGCAGACGCTTCACCCACTGAGCCACCCAGGTGCCCCAATTTCTCCGTCTATAAAATGGGTGCAGTATCTACTTTCCTCCCAGGGTTGTTGTGAGCATTAAGTGAAACAATATAGGTGAACACAGGTCCATAAACATAGGAATAAACAGACACTGTGGGGAAAGGAAAGGAAGAGGTTTGGGATGGATGAAGTGACAAAAGACAGGATGAAAACACAGGTGGGGACAGAATGGGAAAGGGTGGTGGGAGAGGAGTGGGCAAACAGGAGAAAGAGAAGAGCTAGCAGAGGGACTGTGACTCCTGGGAGGAGGGAGAAGTAAGATCTGATCATGAGGTCCATAATATTCTAGAGGAAGAGAAGACTGATGTACTCGGTGAAGAATCAAAGTGAGGGAACAACCAGGGGACAGGTGGGACATTGTCCCGGGTCATGAGGAGGGTCAGCGGACATTTCAATTTAAAGAGGAGAGATCAGAGAAGTGAGTCAGAGGCCTCTGTCACTAGACTTCCTCTAACTGAAACAGCTGAGGATAAGGCATCTCTAGCATGAACTAGAGATGTTCTAGCATGTTGGGTCTCTTTTCCAACAGCTGTAGGAGTTAGCAGGGAGCAGGACCTCTCGTAATAGAAATGTTAAATGGACTGCCCAGTTTCTTTCTGATTGCATGCTCTTTCCCTATTAAAAATTGAGAAAATGCTGTTGCATTTTAAAATCAAGAGATATGCTTTTGTTTAGTTTGCCCAGGAGAATAAGGCAGAACCAAAGCCAATCAATTCAAGAGAGTTTACATAGTGGATGAAGGAAACAGGGCCAGGGCCAGGATGTTGAAATGAATTACTGCTAACCTTGCGTTTCAAAGGAACGCCAAGGTCAAATTTAAACGACCAAATTTCCATTTATTTCCATTCTTTGATTGTCACCCAGGGTTCTGTTTGTGGGCACTCATACTTTCTATTCCCTCAAAAACAAAAACCTGACCCCAAGAAGGCTGCTATTAAGAAAGTGTTTTTGCAAACTCAAGAAGAAGCCATGTTTGCTCTGAAGAACCAGAGGTTTGCATTGTGCTTTCTAGAGAAAGGACTAACTTCGGGTCATTAGCAACTGTGAAAACACGGGCTGAGAGGCTGTTTGGAGCCTATTTCAGAGCCGCACAGCAGACTTCTTACCAAGTGCCCTTCTCACATTCTCAGAAAAACAAACATGAATGGTATAAAAACACCCAGAGAAGGTGGCTTTGAGTAGTTTGTCCTAGAAAAACAAACACAGCTTGGCCTGTGAGAAAGATGGCAGACAATAAAACACGTTAGCGTGGCTGGTGGTGTGTGGTAAGACTAAATATTTACTTTCAAACAATACTGGACTCAGTGGCTTTGGTGAGGAGCAAATCATACTTTTGGAATAATAGCAATGCAAGGGATCTCCCTCGGACTCTTCTGGAACAGAGAGTAGAGTTCCAAATGGCCCAGTGTTAAGATCCTTTGGGCAGCACAAGGTCACTGGAGGAAGGAACCCAAGTTTTTTGATAAGTAAACTAATGAAAGTAGGTTTTGAGTAAAAGGGCACCAATGGATGCCAGGAATTCTTAACTAGGGGAGTAGCTCCAGATCACTTGGTATGGGGGTTGCTGTCAAACCTCACATTTGGATTATATCCAGATTGGCTCATTGGGTCTGGGGTTGGTCTGGATTCAAATGGTACCCGGATGAAGACTATTCATAGAAGAATACCTCCAGGATTTTTTTTTTTTTTTTAAATAAGACCCAGGGGTGCCTAGGTGGCTCAGTCATTAAGCATCTGTCTTTGGCTCAGGTCATGACCCCAGGGTCCTGGGATCGAGCCCTGCATCAGGCTCCCTGCTCTGTGGGAAGCCTGCTTCTCCCTCTCCGACTCCTCCTGCTTGTGTTCCCTCTCTCGCTGTGTCTCTCTCTGTCAAATAAATAAATAAAATCTTTAAAAAAAAAAAAAAGACCTAGTAAGCTTCAAAATTCAGATCGCCCAGCAATTTCTGATGTTCTGCTACCGACGATGGAAGCAGCAGAGAGAAGACGGATAACGAAACACTCAGTGGCCTGATGTGGGAGGGTGAGAAAATAATGCAAAGACTCCCAGAAATGTGAGAGGACTCAGGAGTATGAACAGTGAGAGAAGTTACGAGTTATTGAGCTTGTCATTAAGGTCAAGTACTCCACAAGGTACTTTGCGCACAGACTTTAAAGAGAAATAGTTTCCTTCCATTGGCTCAGGCTTCAGCAGGAACGACCTGGGCAAGAACCGCAGGTAAAGGATTCATTGGAGTACTGATGGACTCAGCTTCCTGGTCCAGAAAAGATAGCCTTTTGAAGTCGCCCTTCACTCTAACAGCGTATTATGGGGTCATGCAGGCTGCTTTGGGACAGGTTCACACACAGGTGTTTGTGGTCTCAGCCCAGGCCGTGTGCTCCAGGCAGGATGCCCTGCCTCAGGGGCATCTCCGCACCTTCCAAACCTCAGGCTCCGACCTCTGAAGGGCAACCCTCACCGGCCCACAGCTCTGCAGTGGGGCTACTTTGCAGACCTGAAGTCTCTGCTTTCACTCTGACTCTCTGATCTTATAACCACGCCACAGTCAAGAAGCTTCATGAAGAGCAAACCAAACTGCCTCGCTGCTCTGCTTAAAACACACCAATGGGGCAGCGGGTGTGAGGGAGGTCATTGGGTTAAAGCCTCTGCCTTTGGCTCAGGTCATGATCTCTGGGTCCCGGGATCAAGCCCCACATCGGGCTCTCTGCTCAGCAGGGAGTCCGCTTCCCCCTCTCTCTCTGCCTACTTGTGATGTCTCTCTGTCAAATAAATAAATAAAATCTTAAAACAACAATAACACACATACACAACAATGAAGCTCTTCTTCCTTTAGCCCGAACTGTCCGCCTAAGAGCTGAGAGCCTCCATGGTATGCGACAGACCTGCCCCTAGATTTTCTCTGATGCCTCACCTCACCTCCCCTCCCCTCTTCCTCATATCCAAGCCATAGATTCTAATTATACACTGAGCTACTTACAGTTTATAAATGCGCTAAGATCTTCACACTGGGCTTCTGCACAAATACATTTTGCACACTAGTGGGAATGCTGCTTTCCCGCGCATCCTCTCCTACTCAGCATCCCCCAGATGCCACTTCCTCCAGGAAGCCTTTCCTGACCTCCCTCCTCCCCCACCACGAGACTGAGCTAGGTGATCCTCCTTACACATTCCCACAACCTTCTCCCTCTATCTCTCTCTCTGAACAGTTATCATGTCATAGCTAAACAGTTCTGTCTCTGCGGCACCAGAGAAAGCACAAGAAGAGGACAGTGACTGTGCCTGCTTTGCTGTTGAAGCCATGGTGCCCGAGGCACAGTTGGCACTAAAACAGTTGTTGAATTCAATGCTAGCTGGCAGCATTTCCTGAACACGTAATTGTGGGTATTATAATTATAGAACAGTCAGCTATTTATTTGGAGCCTTAGATTTCTTTTATTTTTTTCCCGCCTGAAGATGAAAAGTTTCAGAAAGAGGAAGAAAAGGGAAACGAACATTTCTGAGCCCTTAACGTATTCCAGTACTGACCACGTGACAACCCAGAGAGCAGATGCTTACCATCACCATTGCACAGATGAGCCAATGCAGGCTCAGAGGCTCAAAGATGCTGCCTGGAGCCCAGAGCCGCTCAGAGCCAGAGTGGACGCTCCCAAGGCTAAAGCCACGCCCCTCCCACGGGACTGCTCCCACGGTACTCAGGGCCAGGCAGCCCTGACGTCCCGTCAGAAGGGAGCAGAGGCTTCCCCCCTCCCATGGCTACCACCCTGTATCTGTACTCACATTTGCGGTCAGCTGCGTGGTCAAAGCTGAAACCTTCTCCTGCGAGGCATCCAGCTCCCGCCGCAGTTTGCGAATCTAAAGGTTGGCAAGGGACAGAGTTACTTGCTTTAAGAGCCCGTTCCCAGGTTGAGCGGGGCGAAGCAGTGGATAATAGCGAAGGAGGGAATGCAACCAGCAAACCGATCCTTACCTCCGACTGGCACTTTTCTTCGGGCTGTAAGGAAATCATAAGGGAAATTAGACCAGTGGAGGAACAAAGAATGGGGCAATGCAGTCTGTGGGGAACACCTGATTTGGATGCTTACAGCAGTCCCTAAGAGTTAGGAGTTTCTTTCCTGGTGTATTTTTCTGGATAAACTGGTTCGGTTAATTTGACCAATGAGAAAGGCCAAATAGGAAGAGCATATGATTATAAGAAATTAGGAAGGAGGAGAACAACACTACAATTATTTTGGCTGTGAGGAGACCCCTGCTCCCGTGTGGAGATGATACGGTCAGGTGCTCTAGAGAAGGCGTGACAAAAATGGATAAACCAGGGGCACATGCCCTAATTTAGTGAATAAATGTACAGGTTCAAAAACATCCCGGGCCACACTGAGGACAACGTACACTAAAGAATCAACAGTCATTCATCTGAATTTGTAATGTGACTGGCCGCTCCTAGCGGGAGGACTGCTCATGGGTTAACCGCCGGTTTGACCCCTCCCTCTCTTCTGTCTGAGGCGCTGGTCCAGGAGCAGCAGGAAGGCCTCCCAAGTGAGGGAGGCTGGGAGCCCCCAGCAGCCAGCCAACTGACTCCCCAGGTTGTGTGGATCTTCCCGCTGCCCCACCTCACGGCCCCTAGTTACCTGTGACTCTGGGGGGTATGCGTGCAGCCTGTGGGCCCTCTTACTGGGAGAGTCTCCCATCCTGGGGCTGTGTCTGTGGTGACTCAGACACCTGCCAGCCAGAGACTACAAGGCTACCCCCTCTCCTTCCATAGGGGGAACCGACAAGGGGAACCTTTCTTTCCTTCTCTTGTGGTTCTCCCCGGGGCCCATAAAAAAAGACACCCCCACATTCTGGGCAATGTTGGAAGGATTCCTACCTTCCGTCCATCCCTCCATTCACGCTTCCCTGGGGGTGGGGCAGTGACTTGGGAGCCAGACAGGCAGGTGAAGGTCAGTAAAGACTCTGTGTTATCCTTGGGTCCTAGACCAACTGGATTGGTCCAATCCAATCAATCCTATCAGCTACTAGTGACAAACCCATCACTTTAAAAAATCAGCATCTGACCCTGGTGTCTACTTCTCCACGAGCTCAGAATGTGACCCTACACCCACCAGCTGTGGCAGGTGGGAGGTGGTTCCTGCCCGCGTTCCCTTCTCCCCCTGCTCCCTACCCCACTGCCCAGACTCCTGATGCTGCCCAGGGGGGCCCTCCCTCCAGCTGGCCTCTAACAACAACAACAACTGGTTTTGAGGAATACTGGGGCCAAACCACTTAATCCTCGCAACAGCCCTACAGAGTAGGTCCGTATTCTTTCTGAGGCACAGAGAGGTCAGACCTTGCCTGACGTCACACAGCTGGACAATCTCATCTAAGAAATGTTTTCGGGAGAACACTGGGAGAGTTCCCGGGCTCCCTCTTCCCTCTCTGGGAATATTCATCTATCCCTCTTTGCCCATCTAGGTGTTCCATCTCTTCAGGTCCACTGCCACCCCCTATCAAAATTTATGGATTTCCTACTATGTGTCAGGCACTGTGTTAAGAAGCCGGGGTACATGGGTGACCGTGACCGCCAAGTCCCTTACCTCCTATAGTAGGTGGCATTTATTGAATGTTCACCACATACCACTCTTCTAATCCCTTTCCTTTCATTATTCATTTAATCCTCGTAACAACCTCCTGAGCAGGTACTCACATTTTGCAGATGAGGAAACTGAGGCATGGGGAGGTTGACTAATTTGCCCATGGTCCCAGCTGTTAAGATGCAGAGCTGGGATTGGACCCATGGTAGTCTGGCTCTAGAGTCTATGATCTTAACAAGAACATTTTCCTTCTTTTACTACAGCTACATTCTCACGGAGGCCTTCCCCAAATCGGGCCCCTGAACTTCTGAGTCTGATCCAAAGGAGAAAGTTAATGGTGAGAATGTCATGGCAATCTAACATTTGGGAGGCTAGCGGAGGTCTGTAAGCAGGCTGAACCATCCAAATAGGACGAGCCCTACTTCTAAACACTTACATCCATGGGTCTAACACTCCTTCTCCATACCTCTGCCACCATCTGTCATTCTGCCCATTTGTCTCTAGGTTTGGGCCCCTGTTCTCAAAAGCAGCCTGGAAAATCCTGTATTTTGTATCTTACCCCCAGCTGCTGTTCTTCTGTGCCTCTGGGAACTCTAAGTGAGGTTGGGAGCCTCCCTCCATTCAGCAGATCCCCTGAGAACTCAACTGCTGCCCTCTACCATTTAAGAAAGCCAGTCCAAGGCTAGATGTGGCCCCTTAGAGTTTCTCGACTCCAAGGGTTGGCACTGACTTTTCCACAGTAGTTGTTCACCAACATGTTGCCTTTTCTTTCCTTTGTAATTAAAATTTCAGGCAAATTTTAGCCAGAATGAGCATTCTTGAATATCCAGAAATTACATAGATATCAGGGGAAACACCCATTATCAATCATCCAATAAGACCCTTTAAGACACTCAGCCATGAAACAGACTCTTTGGTCTGGGCTGGGGGCAGCTTAGGAAACCCAACCATCTCGTTTTAGACAAGGAATGACTGGTTCACCTTAACACTTACAAAGGTGCCTGAGTTTTAGAATTCTATCATTGCCAAGCGGCTAATAAGACAGAAGGGACCCCACGTCCATGCTGGGTGGTACCTACGTAGCCAGATACAGTTTGGAATCTGCAGACTACTCTAGCGTGAAAACGTTTAAATGTTAGGCTATTTCCTGTAAAAGTCTGCAGAAGTAACCTATATGCTCAGAGAAGGCACAGGTAAAAAGAGACCCTTCACGGGGCGCCTGGGTGGCTCAGTGGGTTAAGCCTCTGCCTTCAGCTCAGGTCATGATCCCAGGGGCCTGGGATCGAGTCCCGCATAGGGCTCTCTGCTCAGCAGGGAGCCTGCTTCTCCTCATCTCTCTCTCTGTCTGTCTCTCTGCCTATTTGTGATCTCTCTCTCTGTCAAATAAGTAAATAAAATCTTTAAAAAAAAAAAAAAAAGAGACCCTTCAACTCAGCAAATGTCAGAAGTTGTGGGCAGCCCTGAGACGCCACAGCCCCCCGACAGCAAGGACAAAACTGACAAACACCTGGAATAATGAGGTCATTTGTACAAAGTCAAACAGTGAGAAAAAAAAACAAGGACGGGGCCCTGGGTCTCTTGCTATCTGGTTAAACACGAAATTGAATACTATTCCTAGGTCTCTGGTAATGTGTGAATTTCCATCAATCCAGAAAGAATCATTTGAAATTTCCTGTCTGCACACCCAGAATAGGAGCTACGGAAAGGCTCCTGAGGACAAGACTTTGCAATGATTTGCATGAAGGCACCGTGGCCAGGAAATGCTGGGGATGGCTTCCTGCACCTGAATTCTCACAGTGGGAGCAGCTCATGCTCTTTCCTTCCGAGGCTGGCTGATGTAAGCCAGGCCCTGTTTTCCACTCTTCCAAGAACAAACGGCCCTCTCCGTGTTGACAGGAAACTCTGGGAGCTCCACTGGGAAAATAAGGGGCTCGGGCACAGCGATGTCTGCCATAGTGGCTCTGTACCAACCCTGTGACTGAAGAGTCCCACAACCCAAGGTGTTCTTGGGTGCCTCTGGCCTCAGAAGCCTTCAGCAGCAGGCTCCTCTCTCCACCTACATCTCATCCTTGGGGCTTAGCCTAGAGCCCGGCACAGACTGAGGGCCAGTAAACCCTGTCCAAAAAGTAAATCTAGTTTTGAAAGTACCATCTTGGCACCCATGTCACCAATTTTCCCTTTTGAAGAAAGGACTTAACGTATGGGCTAGCTGACAGAAAGTCATCTCTACATTTTCTTCGTCGACAACGGCTTCAGTGATCTCTAAGAAATGAAAAAGTGAGGGTTCTGTGACGACACTTCAGACCAGATGTCTGGCTGAGGAAGGAGGTGTTTTGGAGGTAGAGGGCAAGGTGGGTAGGAGCAGAAGAGATCATTTCAAGGTCATTCAAGTCAGACCATGTCAGCAATCCCTGAAGTCTGTTTGCTTGCTACAGGCCTACGAAAGAAGAGTCAGGCCCTAGTCTCTCTCGCTGGATTCTGGATGGCCTTTAGCTTCTAAGGGGCCATATACAGTTTGTCCTGCTACCTACACGTAGCCCAGGAACCCGGCACTATCAAAAAGTGAATTACTAAAACATCTGTCCTCCATGGAATGAAGAGCTAAAGAATTTCCAATTCTCAATTAATGAAATGATTTTTTTCCTATAGGAATTCCCAAAGTAAGGTTTCTAAGATAAACAGTTACGCACATAGCTACACACATAGCTATAAAAAAAAAAAAGCGAGCACCTCTGAACAAATCCAGAACCATACTGGATTCTATGCGGATTTGCTCAGCAGAGCACGCACTGAAGCTGGCCAACACCGACGACAGCCAGCGCCGGCTCTGGGTTGTGTGCACTGCCCTCAGTACTTCACGGGCGTTTTCTTATCTCATTCAAGCCTATTTTTTTTTATTTTTTATTTTTCATAAACATGTATTTGTTCCCCCAGGGGTACAGGTCTGTGAATCGCCAGGTTTACACACTTCACAGCATTCACTATAGCACATACCCTCCCCAATGTCCATAACCCCACCCCCCTCTCCCAACCGCCCTCCCCCCCAGCAACCCTCAGTTTGTTTTGTGAGATTAAGAGTCACTTATGGTTTGTCTCCCTCCCGATCCCATCTTGTTTCATTTATTCTTCTCCTACCCCCTTAACCCCTCATGGTGCATCTCCACTTCCTCATATTCAAGCCTATTTTTTGAACATCTACTACGTGCTTGGCTTTGTTCCAGACATTAGGAATAAAAACGGAAAAAGTCCTTGTCATTAAGGAATATACGTTGTAGGTCAATGTCATCTTCCCAACAGTAAATCCACAAGCTCTGCAAGCTAAGGGCGGCTATTCTCTCTGCTTGACAGATAAAGAAACTGAGGCAGACAGAAGTTGTTCAAGGCCTTTCTTTCCTAAGGCTACCAGCAGGCGGCCAAGGCTTCTCACACGTTCTAACTAGTTCCCACCCAAAGCGCAATGCCACTCTAACAAAGGAGTCCGTTCCTGATTTACTGGTTGAGACGTTACAATTCATAGCTTTTGTCAATTTCAAATCTTACTCCCTGATGAATCAGGCCCCTTACAATGGAGATACTTTCTCTAGGAGAAACAATTTTATTTTATATTTTATTCTTGATACACGGGAGAAAGGAGCTCCAGTTCTCACAGTCACAGCCACATAGCATTGATTTATACTCACTGTAGAATAAATTGATGACGTGCTGGAAACCAAGGACAGTGAGGATCCGTGAACTATTAAAAAAAAGAGAAGAAAAGAAAAAAGGTAAATTGCACAGCTGGCAACTATGGAGCCAAAGAGGGAGACAGGAAGAGAAACTAACTCAGCACTATGGGACTCTACCAGGTAACTTCATCTCACCTTGACCCATCTTTTCCTGGTTTGGCAATAGGTCAGAGTCAAGGAATATTTCCGAAAGGAGTCTCTTTTCCTTTCCCCCCTACAACCTCTCCATAATTTTTCCCCCATGAAAATAATACATGGTTACTAAGTAAAAATGTTCAAGTATGGAGAAGTGTTAAGAAAACATATTCACTGCCACCACCCACACGACTCATAATTCTATTACCCACAGGCAACCTGTAACCTTTTCTATCCCAGCACATTTTACTCCTTTCCTTCTCTCTCATTCCATTCTTCTGCCACCCATGACTTTTCTCTCATGTATTCCTCTAGGGATGAGGCTGTGCTGCATACATGTTGTCTACCCTGCTAGCTTCTGCCACTTGTGTATGCACGAAGATGAGCCCATTATCATGAACACAGGAGGCTGGCTGTTGGCCATAGTCAACTCATTCTAGAAGACCATGTGGTAGAACACTTGCTCAGAAAACATTATCTACTGAAGAAGACATTCTTCTTTTGATTTCTACCACGTGTACAAAAGGACAATCAAGTGGTGTCCTCTTTTCTGTCTCTGATTGGTTCTTTGGACTCAGATCCATCTTCATACCCACGTCGTGCCCCTTCCTGCCCCCAGCCAGTGGAGTTATTTTATTATTTCTCTGTAAGTTTAAATCATAGTCTTTTCTAGGACTAAGTATTCTAACGCACTTCTCTTTCTGGGAACCAGATGCTTTAATGACATTTTCTTAGTAATCTCTTGACAACTTTTTGAGAGACAAAAAATATGCCTGTGGAGACATCAGAGATGTTTAATTGGGCACAGCTTTCCTGACCACAAGTCGAATGCTCTACCCCCACACTAGCTATCCTCTGTGGTCTGAGAGTGGGAGGCTTGGGAATAACTTTCCACGTGCACTAAAAGGCTTGCCCTTACCACCCAAGAAGTGAACTCAACTTGGATCAGCTTTGGGCAGAAGCTACTTGCCCATGAGATACCTGACGAATAGCTCAGCCCACCACCCAGGTGCCTCCACACTGTCTTCCCATAAACCTCCCAACCTCCTGCTCTTCCTTTATGGGCTCCCATCCCATTCAGAACCCTGCACTTTTCTCTCGAGCGCGCCCCGCCTAGCACTTGGCCTCCCCAGAGTGTCTGCCTGTACGGTTCCCTTTGTTTTGGATGCTTTTCATTTCTGCCTGTCCAAATCACTGGGCTCAGCTCAAACAACGCCTCTCCATGAAGGCTTCCCTCCGTTCCCTGCCTGCCTGCACCGGATACACTCCCTCCCCCTCTGAACCCACACAGTTCTTGACTTGCCTGTCCGGCCCTCCTCTCTCTTGGAAGGTGCCTGCTCTTCTGAGGTTATGGCTACACCATCACTCACACACACTTTCCTTAGGAACACTAGGGTTTGGGATCTTTTCCTCCATTCCTCTGCCATCCATGACTTTTCTGGCCCTTGCCCCATAAGAAATCAGTTTATGGCATAAATGGACAATAATGGCTTCCAGTGTTCATACGTAGACACACCAGCAGACGCCTCTCATGCCCCAAATGAGTGGTCTAATGTTCTAAAGGGGTTAACGTACTCTAGCCCCATGAGACAGGCAGTAGGGGCAGATTATACTGGAGGCCAAATGCGGAAGAGACATGAGTAACATGTAGTCACCCTCTAGCTTTTCTTTCATCCAGCCCCACATCTTTCCATCATACCACCTGCTCAGCCAGCACAGGGCTGTCATGTGGGACTAATCTGCTGGAAAATGGAAGTTGGTCTCTTCTATCTCTCCAGCTCATATGCACAGAGTTAGAGACACTGCCCTCAGCAATACCCCAGTGCAGGCCTGGGGCCGCCGGGGAAGAGCACAACTGGCAGGCTCCTATGGAGGTAATTCTTCTTCCCTGTAATTAACTCCTCTCACTAGGTAAATAGCAACAGCAAGGCCGCGGTCCAAAGAAAGATTCCTTGATTTCCAGAGTCAGCTCCAAACTGAATGTGGCTTGCCTGAACCATTGCAGTGGCCTTGCTCCAAGAGAGCTGAACCAAATCAGAGCCTGGGTTATGTGTTTTGGATACTTCTGGACAGCAAAAGGCATACAAGACTTACAAAGCCAGAATGGCATAATCACACCATGCATTTTCTGCCCTATACCTATATCTTTAAAATTCTGAAGCTATGTGGGGTACCTGGGTGGCTCAGTGGCTTAAAGCCTCTGCCTTTGGCTCGGGTCATGATCCCAGGGTCCTGGGATCGAGTCCCACATCGGGCTCTCTGCTCAGTGGGGAGCCTGCTTCCCTTCCTCTCTCTCTGCCTGCTTGTGATCTCTGTCTATCAAATAAATAAATAAAAATCTTTTAAATAAATAAATAAAATAAAATTCTGAAGCTACGAAGAACCACAGACACTTGTCTAGGCCATCTCTGCACTGGAGGAATCTGAAACCCAGTAAGGTTAACTGGTCTCTGTAAGGTCACCCAGCATTCAGGAACAGGATCTGCTGACCAGAAGTATGGAGACTGTTTTGCCCTTAAGAGACCTGATTTAGGGGGCACCTGGGTGGCTCAGAGGGGTAAGCCTCTGCCTTCGGCTCAGATCATGATCTAGGGTCCTGGGATCGAGCCCAGCATCAGGCTCTCTGCTCAGCAGGGAGCCTGCTCCCCTCCTCTCTCTCTGACTGCCTCTCTGCCTACTTGTGATCTCTCTCTCTGTGTCAAATAAATAAATAAAATCTTTTAAAAAAAAAAAGTGAGAGACCTGATTTAGGAGTTTCTGATGGTTGTTTTTTGTTTTTGTTTTCATTTTTTGTTTTTTTGGTAAAGCCTTTTGGTTTGTTTTAGAATGGTTTCCCCAGCCACTCATCCAATCTACATAGACGCAAAGCTGGCACCAAATGAGCAAACAATTGCATGTTTGAGAAAAACACGATTCATCCCTGCCCAAAGTACAGGTGGTGATACGTACATGCTCTAGACAGAATGAAACAATTGGGCATCTTCTAGCCAACAAAGCAACCAAAGGCCCCGATGCATCTAGCATATATCTCCAGCTTCGTACTTATCAAAGCACTTTCTCAAGTGTACTACCTTTGAAGTGAGAATTTGTAGGTAATAGTCCCAGACAGGGCAGGAGTTCCCACTGCTAACACACAACAGAGTAAATTAAGACCCAGAGAGGCTAAGTGATATGGCCAAGAACACACAGCCTGTTAGGAGCAGAGACAGGCTTGGAGGCACATAGGCTAGTTCTTAGTCCACTGCTGATACTCTCAGAGGTGCTACCAGTGAGAAGGATGCACGGTTCTGATGGCTGATGGACCACCCTCTGAACCAGCAAAGGAAGCAGAACTGAAAACAGAAAACACACTGATGAAGGACCAGTCTGCCTCACAGAGGTAAGAAAGCCCAGCTGCGACCTAGGCAGAGTCAGATGTCAAGGTAGGACTGAACAGGAAAACAGAGGGCTGAAAATCCAGAGTTTGGCACCGAGTCCTGGCTGCACACAGTCCCCAAGGCATTTCTCCAGCCTCAATTTTGCCATAAACAAAACAGGGATAATGGCCCTTGGGGAGAAGGAGAAAACAAAACCTGACAATTACAACAATGGCTACCATCTGCTTGAACACTGACTATAAACGTCTTTGGAAGTCATTTTGCATGAGATGCTTTCTGTGGATTTATCTCACCTAATCTTCACTTCAATCCTCTGAAGCAGGCACAATTATTTTCTACCTTTTAGTGAACAGGAAATAGGCCTAGCAGTATCAAGTCCTTTCTCCAAGTCTAGCAGCAGACGTGCCAGGATTTCAATCACAGGTACAACTCAGGTGCTAGAAACCCAAGTGAGTTGCAATAAAAATATTTATTTATTAAGAAGCTGCTCTGTTCCTATGGATTCCATACGAACTGCTTAAGATTGCACTAGCAATTAGGGATGACTGGTAAAGTCCCCGGGCAAAGACATCCATTTTCAAAATGCCTCAAGCATCTCCCTAAATGTACGCTATTAAAGTTGACTTTAAGATTGCATAATGCATCTGATGAAAATTAATTTACCTGAAATAACTTTGAAAGGTTGCATCTGGGCCATGGCTGTACCTAATCTACATATTTATGACTCTCACTTCCTTCAAAATGGAAAGTGCTAATTAAATCCCACAGAAACCTCCCCCACGTCTTTGTGCTAATTCTTCTTCAATTTCTCTCCTGCTTTCTGGTATATGACGTACCTAACTGACTATCACACAGGGGTTCTGTCTTGTCCAAACATGAGTTGTAAAATTTTCCCCCTGTTTCTCCAACTCTGGGATTTATAAATTCAAAATGGGAAGAACAGCTTTCACCCAATGGAATGAAAAGCATCTAACTGCATGAGCTCTGTCTTGTCTTTGTAATGTAATAGCCCTGGAAGGAGTAAAAGCAATTCGATGCAAAATTCCCCAAAAGATGAAAATGGTATGCGCTCATCGTGTATATCGACAGCAGTCCCTACCCCCTTCCCACCAAACCTGATTTTTACCTCTGCCCTTCAGTCCACGTCACCATGAATCATTAGGGTTTACAAAAGTCTAGACACTGCTTGTGGGCAAGCATTTTTTATCAATGTCACTTTGACATCCCAGATATCCCACAGTGGTGCTGCCTGACAGCTTGATTCCAGATGGAATAAAGGAAAGTTCTCTGACGATGAGACTGTAATGGCCCCGGATCTTTATGAGGTGAAGTGTGCTTGTTTGGACAAATCTCGGTCCTGAACACAGTTCACTCAGGCACACACACGACACAGAAGATGAATGTGGCCCAGGACGTGCTCCGTATGTGAGTCGTCACAAGGAGGGCTGGGGAATGCTCTGCGGCCATGGTTGGCTAGCACATGGAGTAGGAAAAAGTTCAAGACCAGCTGCCTACGCCTTTACCTTCGGGTCAACCTGCGCGTCGCTCTGAGGGACCCGGGTTCTCTTAAATCCAGCAGAACACTCTGGGTAACTTCGGCTCTACCCCTCCTCGATCCTCTGTCCCAGCAGGTGCCCATACATGGATTTGCAGACTTGCTCACTGTGCTCACCCGGTACAGGGGACACGTAAATCACGGTGAAGGGAGGGACGCTGCTAGGAAGATGGACCAGAGGGCAAGTGCCCCGTAACTAAACCCTTTACTCTTTCTCTAAGCAAGTACACTGGACAACAGTGGAAGACTATTCTGTTTCTTTCTCTCTCAGTTTGTTTAGGGATTTCTTTAAACAAGACAAGTTTAGGGGCACCTGGGTGGCTCAGTCAGTTAAGCATCTGCCTTCGGCTCAGGTCACGATTCTCAAGTCCCAGGATTGAGTCCCACATAGGGCTCTCTGCTCAGCGGGGAGCCTGCTTCTCCCCCTGCCTGCCATTCCCCCTGCTTGTGCTCTCTCTCCCTCTCTCTCAAATAAATAAAGTCTTTAAAAAAACAAAAATAAGACAAGTTTGTTCTCTCCTCCCAGGAGGTGGCTGTGCTACTATTTTCCCACTCTCACAGGGGCTGGGGCCAGAGGGAAACACCCATGACCCCCTCGACATTCTCCCGCATTCTCGTCTGTCACTGGCAAAAAAGGCACAACGAGGGCTATGGCCATAGCCTGGGCTCCAATTGCTCTGAGAGTCCCCATCCCCTGGCTGGGGAGTCCCAGCTGCCAGGACCTTACTGCTGACGCTGAGTCTACAGGCTAGGGCATGTAATGACATTAGCGGGTGAACATTTATATCTACCGTTGAATTCTCATAATTCCATGGGCTAGGTACTATTACCATTCTCATTTTGTCAGTTAAAAAAAAAAAAAAAAACAGAGGCACAGGGAGGTAAAGTAACTCATCCTCTTGGATCATCTACCAAAGCGGGGGAGCCAGAACTCAAACCCTGGTAGTGTTACTCCATAGTTTTAACTACTAGTCAATGAGTACTGACTCCAATATCCTATCATTCCCATCTTCAGGAAGCTTTTTGGGGGTGGGGCTGTCCCTCCACAGGGTTTTGACTGCTTGCTTCTCTAGCTCCCACCCTGAGCTGAAGGAACAAAGGGAAAGAGAGATGAACCAAGTTAGGAAGACGCTGGCAACAATGCCCAGAGCTACTTTCTCCCAACATTCTGATTAAAATGAACAAAACATAAAAATCCGACCCCAAATATTCACAGTTAATGAGCAAAGAAGGAAAAGAGCATACCTGAAGGAAAAGGGTGTCACTGAATAAAGTTAAAAAAAAATGTGCTTGAGAAATAGAAAATTTTGGAGTGGAGTCGAGAGGCCGGCTGCCCACAGGCCCCCGGAGCTACACGAGTACGTTAGCCCAGGGAAATGAACTAACTCTCCAGAAACTCAGGCTGCCAAGATGGTGAGCCGGCAGCTGAACCTCAAGATGGAGGCTCATGCCAAGAAGTTGTGGCCCAAGTCCAAGAGGGAGAAGCCTAGAGTAGAACACAGTCCGCTCCAAGTTCACTCGAGTTTCTTCAGCAGCTTCTCCCCCCCACCCATGAGGTGAATGAACAACCAGACCCCTCTACTCAGAGTTCCCCAGCCCCAACCCCCAGAGTGAGAGAGAGAGCTAGGAGCACTTCCACGTGGGCTCTCTGCTCGCGAATGCGGTATGGAGGGCCATTCACCGCAACGCAGGACCTGAGACGGTAACCCTCCATGCTTGCCTTCTTCAAATCCATCCCGGAAGGAGCCCGAGCGGCTCATGGTTCTGCTCTTCTCGTCCAGGGACACGGAGCTATTCCGGAATCGGCTATCAGTGTACGGGTCATACTGCCCGTCGGCATTGGAGAGGCTGTGGGTCCTCAGCATGGTTGGGTTGGACAAGCTCATCTGAGTAACGGTGGTGGGACTCGCTGGAAAAGAAAGGAAGGGGACTGAAAGGTGGGAAATTCATGTCTCTCTTCAAGTCCTAGATGGGGATGACGAGGGGACTGATGAGTATCGGCCTTATTTGTCCCTGCCGACTTCCCTCCCTCGTCTGTTTTCTAGAAGGCTATCACATCCACATTTAAATAAAACACGGAGAGCTAAAAATAAGGGAGGAAAGGTGGGTCATTTCCAAAGCAAGTCTCTGGGCCTCAGCTTTCCAACTTGGCACGTTCCGACAAGCCAGTGTCACCTTCCAGGCATGAGCTAATTACTCCCTGGGCTCATCTGGAACAACTCCCTCTAAAGCCAAAGCCCAAAATAGTCCAACCGGGCTTTTGATCAGATGGGAAGCATTTGTGCATGACAAGAAACTCCTGCCTCAAAGAGTTAGGGCTGGGAAAGAACAACATGAACACAGACCTCACTGCCTCCAATGGGGCATGCTTGTAATGGCGCCTAAAGAGCTTCAGGGCAAAGGGGCATCTCCCCTCCACCTTGGCCCCAACAGGCTTTTTTTTTATTAAAGTCCTGACCATGTCAATAACATACGGTATTTCCAAAGTATCTCCCTGTTAATTAAAAAGGAAAAGTGAAGTCTTACTTGATGATAAGCCACACCTGTCCTTAAAGAAGCCGTGTTTATTATTTGCAATAATCAGAAAAGGCCTCCCTTCTAAAGAGCAAGATGAGAGTGGGCAGGATTTTCCCTCCATCAGTCTTTTAGGGCTCAGCTCCCATTCTTCCTGGTAATTCTAGCCAGGACGGATCTTCCCTTTTCCTAACTATATATAATACCTGCTACCTGATCATTGTCGGTTTTTACACAGTTTCAGATAAAGCTCTGGATTGTTCTCTTACCCTGATTACGAGTCTGTGTGGGTGTGTTTGTCTCTCTGAAAAAGAATCCATTAACATGTCAGCAGGGGCTGTCTTACAAATTCTTCTCCTCTCCCCACTGTGCCAGTCAAAGCATTATGTCAGGAGTAGGCATTTCCAAGAGTATGTGTTCACTCAAAACCGGATCTTTATTTTCCAGCTTAATAGAGCCATGCAGAGGACCAGACACGGGGTATGCTACAACTTTTTAGATAGAAACCTACGTCTTCAGATGTCTTAGAAACAATTCATTTTTCTCAAAAGTAGAATGGTTAGGGCACCTGGGTGGCTCAGTGGGTTAAAGCCTCTGCCTTCGGCTCAGGTCATGATCCCAGGGTCTTGGGATCAAGCCCTACATTGGGCTCTCTGCTCAGTGGGGAGCCTGCTTCCTCCTATATCTCTGCCTACTTGTGATCTGTCAAATAAATAAATAATAATAAAGTAAACTTGAAAAAAAAAGTAGAATGGTTTGCTCTTTACTATAACCCTACCTACACCAACCATATAAATACTGATAAGAGTACCCAAACCTTTTCTCTTCTTTCCCTTTTGCTATTACTTCCCTATAATCAAGTTCTATTGCGGAGGGCTCATGAACATGGAGGGCTTGACCACTTGGCAATGACCACAGGCCTCTTTCAAAATATAAGATTAACCTCTGTCCCCCAGGGCTGATTGCCACAGCTAACTGTCAGTGGCTACTCACCAAGCTGGGAGAAGTTGAATCTCGTTCCCGAGGGAGACGTGACGCTGGAGCCAGAGGAGAAAGGGGAATTGGCAGCGGGGTCCTGCAGGCCTCCTGCAGAGTGGGACCGTAACCATTCTTTTGCGTCTTCTTGGGTGCGAAGCTGGGAGGTGGGAGTATACCTGGATAGACAGAAATTATGCTGGGATTAACTGTGAACGAGACTTATGAACGTGAACTCTGGGGAGCTGGTGATAAATAGATGGAAAAAAAAAAAAAAACAACACAGAGCCAAAGATGATGTTTAAAAAAAAAAAAAATCACATTACTACATATCCTGAAACTTATGAAGTTTCTCCAAACCTTTTTTTGCTACTTGGCTGCCTTTGGGGAAAACTGCAATTCTTTTTAGTGTGGAGGATAAAGGGAGCAAGATCCGTAAATGCTCAAAGGAGCCGTCCCTGGGCGTATCTGTAACATGTTGATTCACGATAGTGTCATTTCAAAGCCCCCACCTTGACAGAGCTGGAGCAGCAGAAGGAGCTGCTGTCAGAGCTTCGAGGGAGTTTTAATTCAATAGCTCATGGCAGCCGCGTTCTCGGGCGCATGTAAGTGGCCGCGAGTCCCAGCGTATCAGAAACCAGACGCGACAGAAGGCGTGACGACACTGATACTTGTGTCTGCTGCAACGAAGCCTCGGTAAGTCTCCGTAAAAGGAACCCCAAATCACTGGGTGCCACAGACGTCCCGGGACCCAGCTCCTCACTTATTACGTAACAGGTCTGGCAATGGTGTACTCAAGGTCCCCATTGTGCCGGGTGCCTGCACAGGCATCTCGCCAACACCTCCCACCCACCCGGCCATGCAGAGGCTACTATCCCCATTTTACACGGCAAGAAGGGGAGGGCCTGCCTCGTATCACGTGGTGACATTTCATCCATTTTACATCTGATTCCAAAATCCATGCTTTTCTCATCATGCCCACAGGCAGCATCTCAAATTTCGGAAGTGCCCTGTGACCAGAGTACCTCTGGACTTACACACAGATTACTGTGGGGTGACTACTGATTATGGAACCAGAGGGATTCTCTGGACTCGAGAAGAAGAGTTGCTGGTATCTTGGCATTGTGCGTGAATGTGGGGGGGGGGGGGGGGGGGGCTTGGGGGGGGAGGGGGGGGGGGGGGGGGGGAGGAGCTAGGAGGGACAGGCAGAGTGTATCTGCTGTAGGTGATGGACATACAATTTTCTGGGTCCCACCAATTGCATGAAGATAGCCTAGCATGTATCTCTATTCTGAAATTTAAAAAAACAATTTAGGGGTGCCTGGGTGGCTCAGTGGGTTAAAGCCTCTGCCTTCGGCTCAGGTCATGATCTCAGGGTCCTGGGATAGAGCCCTGTGTCAGGCTCTCTGCTCAGCGGGGAGCCTGCTTCCTCCTCTCTTTCTGCCTGCCTCTCTGCCTACCTGTGATTTCTCTCTCTGTGTCAAATAAATAAAAATCTTAAAAAAAAAATTTAAAGCTACATCATTTTGATAGAATAGATCCACTGGGGGGGGAATATATATATATATATATATATACATATTTAAATTTAAAAATTTAAAAATGTTATTCTTTAGAGGGATTAGCTTCCTAGATAATTACACTTTAGAGGCAAGAGTAGGGACTCAATGTCAAACTCATCTTGGGAGTGGCATGAACTGAGTATTATTAGTCTGAAGCCCTCAGAGGCACGAAGAAAACCGTGAAGCACAAAAGGCCTTTGCCAACCCCTCCCTCTATGGCCACAGTGCTGAAATTCCTCCCGCAGAACGTCTGTTGGGGCATTTTCAATACTCTTATTCTTAGATTCTCAGAATTGGCTTTCCTCGAGTCCCTACTGAAAGGCAGCATTGATACCTACCTCACATTATTGCTCAAAATGCTCTCAGCCTTAAGAGCTCCAGGTTATTAACCACAGACATACATGACAGCAATGAAACATTTCATTCCAAGTTCCATTTTTTTTTTTTTTTTTTTTTTTTTGCGAAAGCACTTAATGCCTAGTGCAGTGTGAAGCAAATGCTACGAAGAACGAGGTGTTCAAAGAGCAGGGAAATGACAGCGGCAACCGTCATACAGTAGGACCGTGGGGCAGGAGTTAGAACTGGAGTCCCTCTGGTTGGCAAAGGGAAGAAGCTGGCGTGAGCAACGGTGATTTCTGGCATCTTGCTTAACCAGGACTTGCACCAAAAATGATCCACGACTTAATGATGAATGGAAGGACATTCCTTCCCGGTAGTCTTTTCTTTATACCAAAGCCAATCATCACACCCGTTGTCTTGTTGGGCACCGAAAACAGACACAATTTTCCACGAGATACTTATAGGAAAGACAAAGCCCCCGGCTTTATTAATTTTCTATGGCCCCCAAAGTTGAATCTTTTCCAACTTAGGGAGCTTTATTTCTCTTCTTTGCCATGTCCTGGCTAACCAACGTGCCATAAGTCACGTCCTTTCTTTTGGAAGACAGCCGTGAGCGGAACGGTCAGGGTGAAGGGCTTCCTGAGGGAACCCCGTGGTCCCAGGAGAGGCTGTCTCTGCTCTCTGGGCTTGCCAAGGGGTGTTCCTCATGAGATGGCTTTCGCCATAATAAGCCTGAAAAAGCACAGCCTCTGCCCAAGCAAAAAAGCCGACAGATGGAGCGATGGGAATGAGAGGGTGCCCGGGGAGCCCCCGCTTCAGAGGGTCCTGCTGCGGTGGCCAAAGCGGGGACCCCAGTCCAGCCCAGCCCTCAGCCCTCCCCCAGCCATGAGAGTCACGCAGCCAAGCCCCAAAGCCACACCAGATGGTACGGAGGGAAGGAGGAAGCGCAGATACCTGAGTCCTTTTTTAGGCAAAGTGTTCCTATCAAGGTGCGGGTCACTGTAGGAAAGTTAAAACAAAAATGAGAACTTCAGAGAAGCACAGGGAAAGCAGGCAAGGGAAGGAGGGAGAGGCTAAATGGGGGCCGGAGATCTGGAGCAAGAGACTCACAGCACCACGGAGCGCTCCCTTCTATCCAGTGGCACATGCAAGACATCCACATCCACGGAAAACAAGAGACACCTGATCCCGGGCCTGGCCGACCCCAGCGCACACCCCGAGGCACCAGGAGGCCCGAGACAACCACTGGACCCCAAACTTCCTCTTTTGTCACAGATGCAAAGCAAAACTCAGGGGCTGCCCCAGGTCGAAGCAGAGCCCACACCTGCTGCTGCCCAGTCACCCAGGCTTGCACCAGCACCCCTGCTTCTTGGAGAGAGAGATGCCAGCACCCCTGCGTCTGACCCTCCCCAAATGCCATTGACGATGACTCCATGTGAGAGAAGGGACTTGCTGGAGGGTGTCAAGAGGCCAGCAGTCTGCATATTTGGAATTCACCTGGAATAATATGAATTCCAGGTCCCTCTTAGTTTGGTTAGCTTGGTGAGCAGCCCTGGGCCCGAGTGCGGGCAGGTTTCAACTTGCCTGCGGATAAAGTCAAGGCATTTGGATTTCCAAAGAACAAGGTTTTAAAGGCTTGGTCTGCTGAGTCTGACAAAAACAAAGTTTTTGCCACGGATGGGGTGAAGGGGATTTTCATTAATATTTTTTTCCCTACCATGAAACAACATCTGGTTGTTGTATTTGGCCAAGCTGAGGCTCCCCCACAAACTGGAGGTCAGTATCCATCTCTGAGGCCCACCCACAAGGCAGCTAGGGGCAAGCGAGCCTCTAAGTTTGCAGAGCCTCACCCCTCCATGTCCTCTTTTTCACGATCATTCCAGGAAACAGGCACACAGAACACAACAGCCTGCGAGACGCACCAGCCAAATAAATAGCAGGAAAGGATTTTCTGGAAGGGAAGGGAGCCAGCTGCGTGGGGAGTAGGGGCAGGGGAGACAAAGGTGAGGGCTCCGCCGCACAGTGGGTGGGAGATCGGTTCTGGGCTGGGAGGGGGGTGGGGGAGAGAGGGAAGAAAGGGTAGGGAGCTGGGAAGCAGGAGCATGCCACAGGAGGACAGAGATGCAAGGGAGGGCGTCTGCCGCCCCAGTTCAAGCCCCAGTTCCAGCGGCTGAGCTTCCTTCCCAAGCTGGGGGGGAGGACGGGCTGGCCCAACTCCACCGCTTCTAGGGCTGGGGTGGACAGCGGAGCAGACCCTCCCTGGCATGTCTGGGGTCACAGCGTACAGCAGAGCCACGAACACAAGCGGCAGCCTCAGGCCAACAGCCTCACACAAGACGTCTGGCTTGACACGGATGGACAGAGGAACCTGGAGGCTCGGTGAGCTCCCAGGCCTACAATGTCATTACCTGTCCTGTTTCCTGGGCAGAGTACTTCTGCAGAACTTAGGGCTAGCAGCAGGGGAAGAGAGAGGGCTAGAAGTCCAGGCAGGTAGAAAATAAGAGAAGGAACATTAGATGGGAAGAAAGGGGAGGGGTCGGACACACACAATGATTAGACATTTTTTTTTCCTCATTCCCAGCGCGCATCCCGGCGTTCTGGCCTACGTGGAAAACAAGACACACAGCACGCTGCAGTGGAATCCGGGGCTCTGAGGCTGCTTTGAGTGTCTCGATCACTCTGGCTGGCAACCCTTTAATAGGAGGGTGCCTGCCGTGACACCCACCAAGTCCACCCCACTGCCTAGAAACGTCTCCTGCCACCGGCTCTGCCTGCACAATGACAAGGGTGGGGGGGACGAGCAGCTGATGAACGAACAGGATAAAATGGAAGGACCTCCAGGAGGAATGCCATGTCCAACGGGAGCATTAAATCTGCAGCCCTCCCTCCGTTGCCGCCTGCAGCTCCAAGCATGGAGAATAACCGCGATGGAAAAGGTAACAGGAAGGAGAGCCGAGCTGAATTCCATCCCAGCCTGGCTTCCCCACGGAAAAAAGACAGCAGTGGTTAGAAAGAGCGCACTCTCCCAGGCAAAGGGGAACTAACATTTGGGATTCCTAACATAAACCCTTTGACTTGCGGGAGGGTGTCTCTCCAAGAGATACAGGCGCACGGCACCAACCTCTCCGACAGCGTGGTCTTCACGCTGTTGGTTCTGACGAAGGGAGTCAGGGAGTCGTCCTTAGAGGAGGTGATGAGGCCCGTGGAGGAATTGTGACTCAGCCCCCCTCCGCTGCTGAGGGAGATGTCAATGGACTCGCAGCTGGTATGGAGGCTGCTGACCGACTGGAAGCCCAGGCCGTCCTTGCTGAGCGCGGACGAGCTGCTGGCATTGGTGCCCCAGGTGAGGCTGTTGGAAGGGCCCGAGTGGGCTGAGCTGGGGCTGGAGGCTAGAGGAGACTGGTTGATATCCAGATTTTTGCTGTAGAGAGGACTGCTGCTTCCGCTGCTCAGGACGCCACTGCCCGAGGGGGACTCTAAGTTACCTTGCTGGGCCGAGGTGGCATGAGGATTGGAGATCACCACTGAGTTTTTCATGGTGTCTGCTGTGGCAATGGGCACTTGCTTGGTAGGCTTCCCACCAAAGAGTCTGTGAAGAGACAAAGGGTTGTGCAGGTTGAACAGCCAGCAACGAGGGGTGCCGAGCTGTTAACGGTGGGGCACAAGTACAGGAGCGCTAAGACTCCTGGGGAGGGACACAGTCATTGCTACTGAAATGGCTAATGGTGCTCCTGCTGGGAAAGGACACCAGTGTCTCACAAGGCTCCAGCTTCAAGTTCGAGGCTGTAGCCGAGACCCTTAGGGCCACGTGGAATAATTTTCAATAGGCCTAGCCATGGTGGTCCCAGATCTTGCTTCCCTTCATTTCCATAAATAGGGTAACTAGAAAATTGCCCCAGCCCCGAAACATCTAGAGGAAAAGATCTATCTTCATCATCTTTGTATTTGAGACCCCAGGCACAAAGCAGGTACTCAGTTCAGTTCCAAAGGTTTCGGTTGTTTGGTCTCTAAGAATGACATGAACTGATCAAGAAGACGAGTCTAGATCTGGATGCGGGGGGGTGGGTGCTGGGAAAAGTATCTTCCTGGATTTCTCCTCAAGTGATGGCCCATCTGAAAGATGGTAGGCTAGTCCTACCCAAGGATCTACACAGAAATCTTGCCAGGGCATGAGATGTAAGAGCAGATGCCCTGGGTCTTGGGGACAGACATGTCATTCCATGTCATCCCCCCGCTGATGACCGGAAATGTACTGCCAGAAAAACAGGGAATGGCCCATGGGCCTCTCTCTTCATTTGGCAACAGGACTCTCTGTGAAGAATGGCAGAACACTGTTAAAGTCCAAGGATGGAGACATGCTCTAGCAATGCAAGTCATTCCATCCACCAAACCCTGCTGGAACGTGCATCTCTGCAGGGACAAAACCACGACCTATCTTGAGAAACAGGTAAAGACAGGCAGGTCACCTTGCACCCAGCGACTCCATGGTAGGAGTCTCATCTTTGTTCTCTCCCGGGAGTCCTTACAAATCCCAATTATCGTAAAAACAAACATACGCACACATAACTAATCTTCACTATGGTATCTGGTAACAGATTAGAAAATACTTTTTGGGGGCACCTGGGTGGCGCAGTGGGTTAAGCGTCTGCCTTCGGCTCAGATCATGATCTCAGGGTCCTGGGATCGAGCCCCGCATTGGGCTCTCTGCTCAGCAGGGAGCCTGCTTCCCTTCCTCTCTCTCTGCCTGCCTCTCTGCCTACTTGTGATCTCTCTCCATCTGTCAAATAAATAAATAAAATCTTTATTTAAAAAAAAAAAGAAAATACTTTTTTGCCTGGCGACAACCAAAGAATGAGATATCCTCTGGTAGAATCTTGGCTTTGGTGTGCTTACGTACTTCCAGTAACTGGAAGCTCCCTACTTCTAAGGGTAACTCACTCCACTGTCAAGCCCTTTCAATCACTAGAAAACCAAAATCCTATGCATCTTCTTTGTTGCTTGTTGCCCCTAATTCTCCTCCATGTAACTACGCAGAAAAAGCCCAGGCTTTTGTCTGTTGGTCCCTCCCGTCATCTGAAGAGCGCTATCACTGGATCTGAGATTTCTCTTCTCTGCACTAAGGCACAAAGAGGAAATTGAGAACACCTCCTAATGATTTAGAAAAAATGTAATTAACAGGATTTGGCTGAAAGTTGTTCAGTGTCGAGCCTCAGAATCTGCATGCATTTTCAAGTATTCTGTAACAGTAGCCTAAGGGTCCAGTAAAATACCTTTGTAGTTACTAAAGGAAATCTATAATACCAAAGAGCGAATGTTACATATACTACTTGAGGCAAGAAGCAGAGGATAGTTTCATTTACAAGGCAATCTGTTAGAACAACAAAGAGCAGCCCGATAGGACCTTCCCCTGAAAAAACAATCATTACTGAAATTCTAATAATCAAGTCTAGACAAAGAACAGTGAACTGCTTCACCACACTTTTCCCATGGCAGGCTTCTTCTGAAGTCTTTTCAAACATTCCTATTCACCTCCCAATAGGTGCACATAGTTTTTATTTTTCACTACTTAATTTTCTATCCGGGACTTAGACTCTTTCCTAGGATAAGCCATTTCCTGGGAATGGTAAGATAAGCTCCGTCCTATGCCGTTCCAGTTTGAGGACGGTTCAGCAGAGAGAAGGATGAGATGATACGAGCCATCAAAAGCGGTACACATTTAAAAAGGAACTGCTTAAAAAAAAACACTGTTTTCATATACAAAATTTCCATTCAGTGTGGAAATGTGGGAAAATGCCTTTTTAAGGGAATAAGAAATCAATTTCTCTTTTTCAGAAACACTTCTGCTTTAAAAGGTTTTTTTTGTCTTTTTTTTTTTTTTTTTAAAGAAAGCTAGAATTTCAGAAACAAATTTGGAATTAAGCATGCAGTATAAAAAAGTATGTGTGTGGTGGAGGGGGAAGATACTGGGCTAGCTGAGAGAAGGATCTGGCTGAGCTCACGGTCTGGCATAATGATGTAGAATCTCAGCCACAGAATTAATAAGACAAGGGTGGAAAAAAGATCCTTTGCCTTCTCCTCATACGCCCACCTGGGGTCTAGGGGCGTATTAAGATCTCATCTTGGATGGTAGCTAGCTCTGGCTGAGCACCTACGATGGGCCAGATATGGCTACAAAAGTTAATATTCACATGCAATCTGGGATGCCTGGGTGGCTCAGTTGGTTAAGCAGCTGCCTTCGGCTCCGGTCATGATCCCAGCGTCCTAGGATCGAGTCCCACATCGGGCTCCTTGCTCGGCAGGGAGCCTGCTTCTCCCTCTGACTCTGCCTGCCATTCTGTCTGCCTGTGCTCGCTCTTGCTCTCTCTCTCTCTGACAAATAAATAAAATCTTAAAAAAAAAAAAAAAATTCACATGCAATCTCAGGTAGGTGTTCCCATTTTACAGATGAGGAAACTGAAACAAAATTGTAAAGAAGGGATCCACGGTGGCTGATGAAAGCGGACTCAGGATTTGACCCCAGATGACAGATTCAGACACTTGGGTGTTTTCCTCCCCACATGGGAAAATAATCAGCTGAGTACAAAATTGCTGGCAGGTTCTGACTAAACAGACGTGGAGAAACAGGCTGTTTTCACCAACGAACAAAAAATGATTCGCTCAGGATGCCATTCCACAGACTCCAGCGCTGCCAACCACCACCGACCCACTTACCTGCGGAGCGTGGGAGAGGCCACGTCGGGGTACTTGGCTCCCGGCTGGAGGGTCGCCTGCGCCGCACTGGACACAGGCTGGGCAGCTGGGTTCACTTTCACTGAGTTACAGGAAGCCACGCTCTCGTTGTCGGAGGAGATGCCTTTCTCCTTATCGGTCTGGTTGACCAGGCCCGGCAGAGAGCTGCCCAGAGCCGTTTTGGAAGGCTCCCTCAGCTTGGGCACTGGCAGGCCCGCAGACTTACTGCTGATGTTGGAATCGATGCTGCTGGTGCTAGACCTGTTCCCAGCCCCATTGCGGCTGGTGGACTTACTGGGCCTTGGCAAACTCCGGTACTGCAAGTTGGTCCGGGAGCTGAGAGCCAGATACCCATCGTCCTGGTTCTGAGGCCCATCCATGCTCGTCTTCCGGCCGGTGGACCGGCTGACGAGTGCAGATGACTTGGGGATCTTGCCCAGTGTGGCTGACCTGCTGGTGACCGTAGCCCCGCTGGCTGTGATCATGGCCAGCCCAGCAGCTGAGCCGCTCTGCTTCTTGAACCCAAAACTGTTGGCATTGGCAGTGGGGGTCCTGGAACTGCTGGAGAGGGGCTTTTTGGACTCGTCGCCACTGCTGCGGCCTGCGTCTGACGGGGACCGCTTCACCTGGGAAGCTTTGGGAGACAGCCTTCCTTTCTCAGACACCTTTGCATCATCTGTTTTTCCTAAGGGAGAAAGCAGCAAGGTTAGTGTGCACACCAAGAACCCATCTGCTTACAATCGTTCCCTCCGCCAAAGAACTGGTTCACTTTTTCCTTGGGGAAAGCAGTAGCCTTGGGAGGCAAAGGAAAGGGCTTTTTATAAAGATAATCTACCCACTACTGTCGCCGTGAGCCCTCTAGGAGATGTCAATGACTTCTCATTTGCAAACCAGCCTACATTTACCCAGAACAAAGCAAAACCGGCCAATCGCTGGTACGTTTGGGCAAGAGATCCTGCCTTCTACTGACCTTTCTTCCTTCTCTGGCCATTTAAAGGCTCTCCTTAACATTTTCAGGGGGCATCTCTGCCTTCCTGCAAACACACTACTCTGTTTATACACGTCCCTAAATCACGGGCAACGTGAATGACATAAAGGCAGCTCGTAAACGCCCTTGGAAAGCCTGCGCACGCGTGTGTGGGCTCTTCCCTAGCCCCTGGTTAAGCCCACTCCATCCCCTTTGGCAGCTGAAGCACCTGCAGAGCTTGAGGCTGACACACGGACCTCTTTCCACATGGGAAAATGCAGGGATACGAACCTTCCCGAAAGCTAGTCACTGGCAGATCTAAACTCAAAGAAGAAATAGCTGCCCTAGACGGGGACTGAAGCTCTTGCTGGAGTGTCTGCGGGTTTCGGTTTTCAGACCGACACAGGCAGAAATGAGACGGCACAGCCCCTCACTCACCGGTTCCGGGGGTCTTGAGCGCGCCCGCTGGGGCAGCTGCCTTCGTCCTCGGCATGGTGACGCCCACCTGCGCGGTCATGCCTCGGCGCCACGAGCCCGTCTGCGAGATGACCGAACTCTTCTTGCCCGAAGTGCTTTTGTCAGACTCGTCCGACACGTCCGAGGGATTCCGCCTCCACTTGGACCCGGGTTCCATCTTTATGCCGCTGTCGGAGCCTCCGTCGGACTTCTTGACGTCATCGCCCGACCACAGGGACCCCCTCTCCACCTGGGAATGCTTCTCAGCGTCGGTCTGTGGATGAGACGCGGAATGAGTCCTTCCGGAATCCCAGGCCGGGAGCCCCTCAGCCCGCAGCGAGAACGCCAGCACCACGACAGACGACGACTAGAAAATGTCTGGGCCTTTACAGTCTGGTGATCTTGCTAGAAAGCCTGATTTTTTTTTTTTTTTTTTTTGGCTCGAGGAAAGTACAGAATATAACTATGTCCTAGAAGAGAGTAAGAAGTAGGAGGGGCCGGGGAAAAAGAGGGACAGAGCCCCACCGAGGAGAAACACGAGCAGACCGAGACGCAGCCAGGATTCAGCCACCAACTCTTTGCCGCTTGGTGACAAGCGCTTCTCACCCCCGAGACCTCTCTTCATCCGGCCCCCAGCCTCCTGGCCTGTTTCCCTTTGTTCTGTCGTCTTCCTAGCACAGCACGGCAGCCTCACACGCCGACTGAGCAGGCAACGGTGGCGGCTGATTCCACACCGCGCAGAGAGAGACAGAGGGGTTGGGAGGAGACAAACCCTCCAGAGCCAGGGTGCTGGCTCCCACCCTACTCCATTTATATGCCACTGCTTTGCTCCTCTTGTGGGATTTGGTTCAGACAAGGGCTATAATTAGCTAGCTTTCTTTGGAAGAGCCCTGACCTGCTGGCCATGGAACCCAGGAGGGGACAGAAGTGTGATGTTAATGATTCACCCCAGTGAAAAGGCACAAAGCTAACCAGAATGCTTTGGGAGCCTCCCTAGGGGGCCGGGGCCAGTCCGAGGGGATGACAGGAGGGCGAAATCGCGCAGTGAATGCTGGTGGCTGTTGTTAGCAACACTCAAGGCTGGCCACACCGAGTGACAAGGCCTGTGTTTGCTATACCTGACTACCAACAGTAGGCAACGCCATTAAGGCAGGAAATCACAATGATCACCCGGCAAGAATCTGCCCTAACTAATGCCTTTCACCCTAGAGTAATACAGGTATCCGTGCCTTCCTCTGTGGGTATACCAGGGTATGGGACAAACCTGAACACAGACAAGCCCCACTTAAGTCCCTTCTCAGTCACCACCACAGCCTCTCTCTTCCCCCTCAACCCTGCATCCTAAATTCCAGTTCTCCATCACAGCCACCCGACGGTGCCTTTCCTGGTTTGGTCGTGCCTCAAACATATACTGAGCTCCCTCCGGGTACTAGGCCCCAGAAGGAGGAGGGAGACAAAAGACTCATGCCCTGGCTGTGGGCAGCTCCCCCGCGCTCAGCTGTGGTAAGGGACCGAGACAGGGTGTTCCTGCCTCTGAGCACAGCGGGAGCCGCATCAAGGCTTGTTGAGTAAAGGAGGGAACCAACGAACTCATGCTTTTCAAGGTACAGCAGCCTTCAACAAAATGATCTCCGATCCCAACCACTCTCTGGTTAAAGAGCGTCCTGAGAAGACGTAGCTTTGCCTTCATCGCAGCTTTACAGATGAGCTGAGGCGTAAGTGACCCACTCCCTGTCCCAGCTACTCCAGCCCATGTTCCTTCCTCCGAACACTTTGAGTCGATTCCTTCAACCAGAGTTCCTCCAAGCCCGCCATCTGCAAGGCGCCATGGAAAGCCTGAGGATCCAAGTATCAGATTAAGTCCCATCCCTTCTGGAGCCTACAGTCCAGGGAAAGAGGCAGAGGTTGGCTAAGTAAATACAAATAAATGAGTAAAGATGAATTATGAAATTTTATAAGAAAAAGGACAAGGAGTAAGAAATAGAAGTACACTGATGTAATGCAGTTGATGAGGAGGAAGATGGGGGACAGTGGTCAGGCCTGTTTGAAAAGTGCCCTGAAGAGTGAGAAGGAACTTACTGAGAAGAGTTTAGGGAAGAGCATGCCAGGCAGGGGGGAACAGCACATGCAAAGGTCCTGAGACAGGGAAGAGAGTACCTTTAGAAGCACTCAATCCATGAATATTTCCTGGGTGCCACCATACACCAAGACAAACTTATGGGGCCCGGGACCCCATTGTAGTAAATGAATAAGAACAGGTACAAGTCATTAACTTCCTGGAGCTTATGTTCAAGTACATTCTGACACATTCCAATACACTCCAGGAAATACTGAAAACTTAGCACTTAACTACCATCTGGGTATTAGTTATTATTAGTTATTCTTTACTTATCCTATTCCTTATTTTCCCTAATCAGATTATAGTGATGCTAAGAGTAGTAGTAGTGACAATTAACATTTATTAAGCACTTACTATGTGCTAGGCACTGGGCCAAGGTGCTTCTCATGAATCATTTAATTGAATCCTCAACAAAAATCCATGAGGAAATTATAGTTCATATTATTACTTAACCTATGAAAGCCGAGGCACAGAGTAGAAAAGAAAACTGCCCAAGACTGACTTCCAAGTGAGGAAGTGGCTATTCAAGGATTCTAGGAAGTCCTAAAATCAGAGGCCAGATTTTAACCACTATGCCACACTGCCTTCCTGGAGAATAAGTCCAAGGACAAGAGACAGTTCCACATGTCTCACACAACACCTCATACAATACCTAACCGAGTAGATTCCCCTTCCATACTGGCTGGCTGTGCCCCAACCCCAGCCCCGGAGCAGCTCCAGCCTAGCCTCTGGGTGCGACCCCAAGACCTCTGATTTACCCAGTGACAGAGAGAAGGCACATGGTCTTGGCCCAGGACTATGACTTCAATCTTCCCTCTAGAAAGAACATCCAACCATCACAGCCCCAACTAGGCCCAGCACAGTAGCCTTCCCAGCACTACTCTGCATAGCAGGCCTGGGACACTCTACCGGTTTTAAGTTCTCAATTCCTTAACAAAACCTTCCTGGTTTATGTGCCAGATCATGAAGTAGCATCACTAGGGATCAAAAGATGAGAAAGTGGGGCACCTGGGTGGTTCAGTCGGCTGGGCATCCGTCTTTGGCTCAGGTCGTGATCCTGGAGTCTTGGGATCAAGCCTGGCATGGGGATCCCTGCTCAGTATAGAGTCTGCTTCTCCCTCTCCCCCCTCAGCGTGTGCTCTCTTGCTCACTCTCTCTCTCAAATGAATAAATAAAATCTTTAAAAAAAAAATGATGAAAAATTCCCAGCCTCTCTGGTCGCAGAGCTGACAAGTGAAGGGCAGCAAGACAGCTGCTTGGGGAGGTAGAGCTGTGTTCTTCCCTTGGCTCTCCATGCCTTCGTCAGTTGTTCTCCTTTCCAACGGCTCCTAATTTTGGAAAGATTTTCCTATTGTCCCTACCTGGAAGTCCACTCGCTCATTTGACATCCCAAAGGGCAGGTAGGGAAACAACCAAACGCAGGTGGGGAGAAGGCCTGCAATTTTGGAGGTTGGCCACTGACGGCCCACAGAAGGGAGGCTGATCTGCAGAGGGAGAGGGTGGAACCAAGGTCGGCCACATGGCCTGACGTGCGGGGGAGAACATGGGCTTGGAGTCGGACTTCATGTACTGGGTGCTCCCTCCTCTGGAGGGAGTAGGTTACCTCCTCTAAGGTCATGACCTGTGTATAAAATGGAGATGCAAGAGACAGGAGTCTTAGAGGGCACAGAGTTGTCACCAAATGTGGAGGGACTCAGTCTTTGTTACCAACTCTCCCACCTCTGAAAACCCCCAGTATCTGCTTGTCTTTATTCCATTTTTGTTCTGCATGAGGGTGAATAAGGCACTCGTCTTTCCTGCTCTTGGGCCACAAGCCTCTAGAAGCCAGGACACTGCCCTCCTCCTGCCCACATCCCCTGCAGGTCAGGACGCTGAACTGGCTCAAGTTTCGACTAGAGTCATCACAGAAGTAATTACCAGCATCAGAAGTGGTAGTACCACAGCCACTTCCAGGTTGGCCCTGTGTCCTTCCGCATATATTATTAGCTCATCTAACCCTCTGAGCTTGTCCTGTTATCCATATGTGTGACAGACTAGCAAAGTATAGGGGGAGAAGAAGGACAGTGACTTGCCAACAGTCACAAGCAGCAGCCCCTAGCAGGTGGGCTGCCCCCAGCCAAACCCTACCCCTACATCCAGACCAATGGCCAGAGAACAACCAAGAGCTCTAGGCTCACTCAAAGCCTCACACAGGACAGGAATCCCTGCCACAGAACTCAGAATTTTGTTTCCTCGAGTAGCAAAAACTAAACTCACATGGAATTATCTTCCTCCCCTTGTATACTAAAAACTTCACAGGCAGTGAAAATTAAAGGCATTTTGATACATGCCTCTTTGTATCTTGGCACCTGGAATGGAACCTTGCATAGACTGAGGGGAAATACTGAATGACCAAGGACATGAATGGACAAATGATCACGTGGGAGAGAGAGGTGTTTGTCACAAGTCCTCTGCCACCAACACACTGTCCTAAAAATAAAATGCTACAAAATATAAAATGAGTTGCAAGATATATTAAGAACACAGCCAAACTTCCGTTACTGACATGAATGGAGGGAGGGAGGCAGAGGGAGAAAGAAAAAAAGAAACTGAGTACCTACTACGAATGAGACACCACGAGAGCATGTTCAGATGAAGTAGTTCCATGGCACTACCACCCTCCTCCTTTGAGACAAGTCTCACTGCTGTGACTTTACAGACCAGGAGGCAGAGGCCTGAAGAGGCTGACCAGCTTCTCTGAGGACACCATAGGACCAGGAGCTCACCCCCTTCTCCCTGACCCCACAACCTGGTTTGGCTGCCCAGACTCACCAGTCCTCATGGCAGAGGTCCACTGAAAGGCTATCAGACCTCAAGCTAGAAGATTCTCTGCCCCGCCGGGGAGCCGTGATCAGAGAGACCTGGGGCTGGACACCTGGGCACGTGCGTCCCATCGAAGGCACCCTCGGTGCCTCTCAGCATCCTCCAGGAGGACAGTCACTCACAGACGAAGGGGGCTCTTGTCTCCCAAGGACAGCTTCTCTGTGATCTGCTCCGCTAACAAGGCTGCTCCTTAGGCTTCTGGACCACGACTTCCCTGTTCCTTGGATGGGTTTCCTTTTCACTTTTCCTCAGAAGCTCTTCCGATGTGCAAACCTGGCCAGGCAACCTGTCCTCAGCCTACTTTCCCGGCCTGTCTGCCGGCTGCTTCTTCTGTCTCTCCCCGCCTTGCCTGGGACACTGCGCACTCCCCGTTTGATCGGGGAGAAACCAGTCTGTGACAGAAACCTGAGCGAGCCCTGGGGAATGATGGCAGCACACATCTTCCCGTTGCCTGGTGCTGCTCTGAGAGGAGTAATGGCCCTTAGCTTTCCTCAGAGTGGGATGAGGGGAGGAGGGGATGAGGCTGCAATTTACGCTGATTCAAATATTTGGAGATACTCCCTCACAGGAACAAAGGGATGCCAGAGAAACCACCTCCCTGGGAATCTCAGGAGCTACTGGTGCAAGTCCGCCTTTATTTTATTCCACGAACTACTGGCTTAGTTTTTATCTCAATATTTTAAACTCAGGTAGTGTTCTAGCAAACAACAATAACAACAACAAAAAACAAAAAAAGCAAAAGCAAAAAACAAACCAACCCAATGAATATTAAACTCCTTCCGTCCCTTGAAATCAACCTTCTGCACCAGCTCAAAAGACATGTTTGTGCCATTCTTGAACCTTTTCTGATATGACATTTTCTAGATGAAAGCAAAGAGCTGGTCATGGTCAGAGAGGAGGGGGCGCTGCCCTTAACCAAATCTGAGTCTATCAGATAGGAAATCATTTGTAAATGCCTGATGTTTACTCTGTATCAGTGTGGAAAACAGATGCCCGGGTCCTACGGTCCTACCTTGGTGGGAGGGAAACAAAGACAAGAGATTCTTCTGATAGTGTTTTGTTGACTTAACTGACAACTAAAAGCAAGACTGTTCCTACCTTTCAAGTAAACAAAAGAGAAACCTATTGATTTATTCATCTCTCCCTCTCTCCAGGACCCTCTCCACAACCTTCTCTGTCTGTCGGTCTCTCTCCTCTCTGGGTTCTCCACCTCAGGATCTAAGGAGAGTCTAAAAGCTTGTTATTGTTACCCTGAAATTAAAAAGACTCTCAGGAGGGGCGCCTGGGTGGCTCAGTGGGTTAAAGCCTCTGCCTTCGGCTCAGGTCATGATCTCAGGGTCCAGGGATCGAGCCCCGCATCGGGCTCTCTACTCAGCGGGAAGCCTGTTTCCCTTCCTCTCTCTCTGCCTACTTGTAATCTCTGTCAAATAAATAAATAAAATCTTAAAAAAAAAAAAAAAAAAAAAACAAACCTCTCAGGAAAAAAAAAGAAATTAGTGTCCATGAGGAAAGCGAAAAAAGTTGGTAGGGGTAAGTGGCAGGGGCACAGGCTGGCTGTGTTTAACTTGTGTCTAATCACTGATCAAACAGTGATTGCTCTCAAGCAGAGGGGCTTATGTATGGTTTTTTCTTTTAAATCACCCTTTTAAAATGAGGTATAGCATTCACATACTCCATGCACAAAGTTAAGTATAGAGCCTGAACAGGCTTTATAAAATTAACCTACTTTCATAACTACCACTCACTCAGATCAAGATGCGGACTGTTATCTTCAGCCCCAACATCTCCTGCCTCCGTAATTTGGGTAGTGTTTTTCCTTCACCACCACCACCACCACCGCCGCCGCCATTCAACTCTCACTCAAAAATAACTAGGAATCCCGGAGAAAGTGCAAATTCAAGAAGTCACAGGCAATCCCAGAGGCGACACCCAACATATTTCCTCAAGGAGTCAACGTCCACATTTCTATGGGACACAAGAAATGACATGTTCTTTATTGAGCCCAGTCCTCTAAGAAAAAAACCAACCAAAAACAAAAACAAAAAACCTCTGAACGCATAGAAATTTCCAAAGAAGCTCCTATCTTGCAGAGAAACAAGAGAGAAAGGAGGCTGGTGTGGGTGGGAGTGAGGGAAGAGAGCAGTGTCAGTTCTGCCCTCGCCCAGGCCTCTCGGGGAGACTGTGTCCCAAGCAGACCCTCGTGTGGCTTCATCGCAGCCAGCAGCCCCCACCGGTGGGAGGGACCCATCATGAAAAAGATCCCAGACCAAAGAAGCCAGTGCCACCACACCTGACCGGTCCTTGCGCCGGTCAGTCCCACCTTGGGGACTGGCTAGGAGGGTGGCACCTCACTTTTCTGCTAGTAAAATGGGTTTCCTAGAACCAATCCCTCTGCCCACAAAGGAGCGCCGTGAGGCTGAGTGAAAGCAACCACGTGAATCCACGTTGGAGCAAACAGAAGGGAGCACGGTATCGGGAGACACACAGTCTCAGAGACATCCAGTCTGGGAGTTTTAAAGTAGGGGCGGAAAACTCCACCACCTTGGGGTCTGGCAGGTATACTGAAGGGCGCAGCTGGCCAGGAGCAGCTGGGACACGCTGGGACAAGGGCTCCCTGTCTGAAAGCGGCAGACACTTGGACACCTGTTGATTGTTGCCATGTGGAGAATCTAGGCTCAAGAAGGCAAAGCATTCTGATCTTTGAAAGAAATCAGAATCTCATTTTCATGTGAAATAATACAATTTTTAAAATTTGACATGGAATCAGGGGTGCCAGGTTGGCTTAGTCGGTTAAGTGTCTGCCTTTGGCTCAGGTCATGATCCCAGGGCTCTGGGATCGAGCCCCTCTTCCGGCTCCCTGCTTGGAGGGAGCCTGCTTCTCCCTCTCCCTGCTGATCCCCCTGCTTGTATGCTCTATTAAATAAATAAATAAAATATTTAAAAACAAATAAAATTTGACATGAGACCTGGTTTAAAAGAAAAGTGATGCCATAAGCCAATGGACAAATATCACCATGAGGATGTGACCTTCAGACCAATAGTTCCCAACCTCTGGTCAGGACATACTGGTCTTCCAGCCCGAGACTGTCAATGTTTGGTCCCAGCCCATCACTCTGCAGAGATCAGCATGTACCCTGGACAGCGGCAGCTCACTGTGGCTAGAAGGGGCCACACACTCCAGACTAAGAAGGACCAAACGAGTCCAGCATCCTCTTTAAAAATAAATAAATAAATAAATAAAACAAACAAAAAACCAACAAAAAGCAGATTCTGAAATGAAAGCCCAGGAAGGAAATGTGGTTTTACCAAGACCTTCACAGACAACAGTGAGGCTTCCCCATTCCTGTTTCTAGTTCCCCATTGCCTGACCTCCTTTCTCTGCAGGTGGAGGCCAGGGCTAGTGAGGGGCGAGCACAGGCAGCAAGCATGTGATCAGGCCTCATCTCATGGACCTGGGGATCCCGCTCACCCTAGATGGCCCACCTGGTCCTCAAGCCCAAGGCACCCTGCTGGCAGGGGCCGCTGGAGGAGACCATCGCTTACCTGCACATCCAGGTTTTTTCTAGAGGAGGCAGGTGTGTTGGCGTAGGAACTGATGGAGGAGCTGGTGTTGATGTCATCGGTGCTGAGGTTGTCTATAGTGTCACTGATCCCACTGCTGACGGAGCTGCTGTCATCCCAGCTGCTGAGACAAACACATTCTGAGCACCAAAACCTCACGCTGGGTCAGCTCAGGCCAACAACACAAACAAGTGCATACCAGCCCCGAAGGTGCCTACAGCATAAAGCCCCAGACGAAGCTCTTCTTGCCTCTAACAAGACTCATCTCCAGGACACCATCTATCCTTGCTGTTCTGGACTGGGAGCTGGGCAAAGTGGCAGAGATGGACCTTCCCCCACATGGAGGGTGGCTGGACAGAGGTGGCTGGAGATGCTCCCTGCCTCCTACCCCGTCCTCAAGTCCATCCTGGGAACTCTGCAGAAGCGAATGGCTACTTCTCAGACCTAGCGGCAGAGGATAAGCAGTGGGCTTGGGGACTATTGCTGGAGGCAGAGAGCAGCGCTCTCCTGGGGGCGGGGGGGGTCAGAGGGCAAACATGGGGTGCTCTACAAAGGTTCTAGACTCCACTCCTGGAGTCAAATCCCAGGGGAAGAAAAGCCTCAGAAGTCAGCAGAAACCTGTCAATTCTATTAGCACTTCTAACTCTAATAGCCTCCCAGGATGCATCTAAAACAGAGTCCATTTCCCAAACCACAAATCCACCAAGGCCACCCCCAACCGCTCAAGTCCAGTCTCCAAGCAATGGTTCTTCTTTCTCCTCATTATCTCCCACTGCCACCAAGACTTTTAACCCATCTCCTGGTCTTACCACGTCTACCTGCCAAACATATCCCCACGTGCCCAACCCTCCACCTCTTCTGCTGCTCCACACTTCCAGCTGGTCTCAGCTCTGCCTGGGCGACCGCCAAGACACCACTGAGCCCCATGCCCCACTTGTCCCTAACAATTTGTTCTCCTCACAGCAGCCAGGACCATCCTTCTGAAACATGAATCATACCCTATGGGTCCGAGGCGTAATACCCTCCATGGGCTTCTTAGGCACTTAGAGCCCAAACTTGAAGTGACCACAAGCTTCCGATCCAGCCTCCCTCTCCAGCCCTGCCTCGTGCCCGCCTCTTCATCCCTCCTGGTTCTCATCTCACAGACTCTTATCCCTTCTATTCCAACAGGGTTCTTGTGGTCAAGACTCTACATTTGTTGTCCCTCTTCCCAGACATAGGACTGGGACTCCCCTCATCCCCGTACCTACAATGCCCACCTCCCACACCCCAACCAAGCCTGCCGCATTCTCTCCTGTTTGGTTGCAGGGTGGTGGGTATAGAGCAGGTGCTCAGGAAATACTCGTGGATTTAAACTTGTGGGAGTGAGAAGTCGAGTAAACTACAAAGGAAGCTTCCAGTACAAATGTAACCTGATCTACTTGATCAAGTGGAAAAGTAAGTACTCTTTTTCTCCTATGGTGCAGGTAGAGGTACCGAGGCTTAGAAAGGTAAGAAAGGTGGGGTGCCTGGGTGGCTCAGTGGGTTGGGCACCTGACTCTTGTGTGAGCTCAGGCTGCAGTCTTGGGGTCATGGGATGGAGCTCGGGGTCGGGCTTGAGACTATTTCCCCCTCCTCTGCTATCCACCCCACCTCTCTCATGTGCGTGCTCTCTCTCTAAAATAAGATCTTTATTTTTTTTAAAAGATTTTATTTATTTACTTATTTGACAGAGACATAGGGAGAGCAGGAATGCAATCAGGGGAAGTGGGAGAGGGAGAGGCTTCCCACCAAGCAGGGAGCCCGATGCAGGGCTTGATCCCAGGATCCTGGGATCATGACCTGACCTGAAGGCAGAAACTTAATGACAGAGCCACCTGGGCGCCCCAAAATAAAATCTTTAAAAGAAAAAAGAAAGAAAGGCAGGCAAGGTTGCATTAGACCAGACAGCCAGCAAAAGATGGACCAGAACCTGGATCCAGCCCTTCTGACTCCAGAACCACCTACTTTACTGTGATGCCAAACGGCTTTCTGTTGTATCAGCTTTCAGCACGCACCAGAACGGCAGGACACGGCTCATGGTCTCAGGAGAGGCAGAGGCTTAGAAGGTCTTACCCACGGGCCCGTGTCCACACTCCCACGTCCAGTGGCAGGCGCCAACCTCGCCGCTTGGTGAGCCACGTCCCCTCAACCTGCAGGCGCACAGCTCATACTTATCCAACCCTTCGGGGCTGAACTCCACTCAGCGGACAGACAGGGCAAGCTGCAACAGCAAGTTGCCACCAGCTGTGGACTCTGAACTCAGCCTCCTCCCCCCAGCTCATTCTTTGACAAGTCATAACACCAAAGCCTCAGTTTCTTTATGGGAGACCCGTGGATGACAGCCCGAGGCTGGCAACCATGTGGCTCTGCTGGAGGGAGCAGGACCTAACAGATGAAGAAGGGCCCAAATCGGCTCTCACGATGATAAATAAATAAATAAATAAATAAATAAATTGCCACAGGAGTCTTTAATTGCATCTGCTCTCTGAGGTTAGCAGTTTAATATATCTGCAATTTCCTATAATCCAGTGAAGAAGAAAGAGGATTGAAGGATTCTCCTGGCTGGCAGGGAGAAGGCGGGAAGTTAGTAACAGATGCCCATGAATCCAAGGCCCGGAGTTTTCGCTTTGAAATTGTACTCCCTCCTCCCGTATTGCCTTTCAACACCAAGCTGTTATGCCAGTGGGGCATGGGGCCCTTATTGGACACAAGCTGCTTCCCACATTGGTGCCCGGAGCATCTCAGAGCTACCCTGACTGAGCCGGCCCAGACAGGAAGAAACAAGTGACTGCCGCCAGGGAAGGTGGGTGTGGGGACCCCAGGGATGAGGATGAAGGCACAGGGACACCGAGGGCAGCCCGGGCTGAGCAAGAGTGGTCTTGGTGCCAGAAACCCTGTCTATGGAGAACCAGCCATGTCCCCCTCCCTTCTGGATCTTTTGGGATACTGGCAAGTCTGTCTGGATGTAAAAATTGGTTACTTCAAACTTGGCCTTTCCCCCAGATTCAGGGTGTCAGTGATCTCGAGCCACCAAGATCAGAGGCAGTGCGTTCCAGGATGGGACTGGAAGGTGAAGTCGTTGGAGGAGATGCCTGCGATAACAATGCTGCCCCAACAAGGGAACGTGGGCTAGACACTGGCTCTTCGGTGCCTCTCTTAGATTTTCACGGCATCCATAAACTTCTGAACAGATGTCAAGTGCTGAAATGATCTCTTTAACTTGGCCTAAGACAGCACTGCCCAAACCTGCATGACCACACAGAAGACGCCAAGAAGAACGGAGCAGGGCTCTGGAAGAGATGCAGAGTCTAAACCTCCAGGGAGCACTTTGTCCTCACCTGCCCGAGAAGGCAGCGAGTAGCACAGAGGGAAGCAGAGAGGAGAGGAAGGATGTCACAGGAGCACCCCTATCCAGCCATACCTGAGGCCCTGGGAAGACAGAAGCAATCGCTGGGAAGCTCGAAGTGAGAATTAATAAATTTCTTTCTTTTGCTCAAAACTAGTTTGCTTTGGGTTCTGTCTCTTGGTATGCTCATGTGACCGAATGGGGAAGTGCCATTTGTTTGTAAAAGGACTCCAGACATGTGGCTGAAGAGTCAGACAGGAAAAAATGTAGAAAGCATGCAGAAGCCATCCAGACAGGAAGAACATTAGCTGCATCCAATCAAGTGGCAAAGGCAATTAGGTACAACCTGCACCCAGTGTACCAAAGTCCACTGACCCAAGTCTGGGTGAGCAATGTCGAAAGGGGTTACAGAAGCGGATTACAATGGAAATGTGAAAGGAACACAAAAGATCTGTGTTTGCTACATGCTGAAATGAGATTCCAGCTCAAGGGATACAGGAGACACAGCAGAGAGAGCTACAGTGTATTCAGCTCTGGCTCTGGAACAATCGTTCTGGAGTACGAGGTGACCATCCCTGCGTCTTGCGCTTGATCCCGTACGATGGTTCAGAGCCCAGTGGAGATGACAAACGTATTGCCCTTTCTTTCTTTCTTTTTTTTTTTTTTAAGATTTTATTTACTTATTTATTTGACAGACAGAGATTACATTTATTTGACTGACAGGCAGAGAGGCAGGCAGAGAGAGAGAAGGAAACAGGCTCCCTGCTGAGCAGAAAGTCGGACGTGGGGCTCGAGTCCAGAACCCTGAGATCATGACTTGAGGCCAAAGGCAGAGGTTTTACCCACTGAGCCACCCAGGCGCCCCTGTATTGCACTTTCTTGGGAGTAAATGACTTTAAATCCTTGGGAAGGTTTAAAAAGAGGGGAGCTGAGGGAGTAAATCATAATATGAATAAAGTACAGGATGAAATCTTTGTGATCACTGGATAATCTCTATATATTTATAATACTTAAAAGAATATGGGGCATATTAGAGAAGGTAAATAAAAACAGTCCTCTGATTTCAGTTTTAAATGAGTCCTCCTTTCCGATTTGGATTTTTAAGATGAAAGGTTTAAGGACTGCAGTCAGCCTGTAAAAAAGAATTACAGAGTTTGAGAAAACCTAATTTATGACATTTTAACTTTATTTGGTTTGCAAGAGTTAAGGGCTTAGGAGATTTTGCTTGTTAGGCTGGTGAGTCTACCCTGTCAGATGTTTAAAGAACTTGAGGAAACCAGGCATGTTAAACTTATGAACGCAATCTAAAATATTTAAGGAAACCTAATTATCCAAGTTTCCAAACAGTACTAATTGTCAAAACTCAATTTGTCCAAGCTAAATTAGCAAAGTACTAATCAAATAACAAGTGGGAATCATCTTAATTTATACAAAACCTCTTGATTTATAGAGGAGATTTATGAGAAAACCTAGGTTTAAAAATCAAAGCTTTAGTAAATCGAACAGTAAAACCTAATGAAGTCTAGGACGTTCCTTTTGGATACAAAAGCACTCTTTAGACATTTAGAAAACTATTATGGCAGATTTTGTTTTGTGAATGAATGAAGGATTTTTAGATGAATGACCAGAAGAACAAATGAACCCAGGAGAGGGGCACCTGGGTGACTCAGTGGGTTAAGCCTCTGCCTTCAGCTCAGTCATGATCTTAGGGTCCTGGGATCAAGCCCCGCATGGGGCTCTCTGCTCGGCGGGGAGACTGCTTCCCCCTCTCCTTCTGACTGCCTCTCTGCCTACTTGTGATTTCTCTGTGTCAAATAAATAAATAAATTAATTAATTAAATCTTTTTAAAAAATAAAAAAATAAATGAACTCAAGAGAACATACCTCCTCTCTCTACTAGTTTTCTCCACTCCAGTTCACCTTTGCTCTACATTGCAAGACTTCCAAATTTACTCCGAAAGAGCTCCCCCAAATCTCAGTGGAAACACTGTGTCCAATATTGTGGGAAGATGAGCAGAGCAGAGCAGAATCCCAGGCCCTCCTCCTGCCTTGCCGGCTGTATTATAGGAAATTCAGAGGAACATGGGATACAGAGCTTGGCTGATCCCCACCCCCCGCTTTTTTTTTTTTTAAAGCATATCATGTTTATGCCCTATAAATTATTTGGCAGAGACAGCTAGAGAAATGGCAAGAAGATCCTTCCATTGATTGCTCTGAACCATCAGTACAAACACAGAGCATCGCAGCCAGATCAGGCACATCCCTTTTACTCTACTCAATGAAATGTTCCCCACATTGGCAGTCACACAATGACACAAAAGGTATGACAAGTGATCATACAGGAAAACAACCTTCAGGGGCTCCTGGGCGTCTCAGTGGGTTAAGCCTCCGTCTTCAGTTCAGGTCATCGTCTCAAGGTCCTGCGACTGAGCCCCGCATCGGGTTCTCTGCTTGGTGGGGAGCCTGCTCCCCCCTCTCTCTCTGCCTGCTTCTCTACCTACTTGTGCTCTCTGTGTGTGTGTGTGTGTTAAATAAATAAATAAAATTTTTTTTAAAAAAAGAAAGAAAACAACCCCCAGTGGGTGGGTGGAAGGAACTCATCAAACACTTGTCCTTGTTCTTCAAGACTCTTAAACTCACTACTTTTGCATCCTAAGCCAGGGACCTTGGAGTCACATGTCCATCTTACCCAGTGAGTCAGCGCCCTCTATGGGTCAGGCATGGCACCAGGCCGTGTGAAAGCAGTGAGGACTCCCAGTTGTCCCTACCCCAGACAGCGAGGCCGGGGCATGTGACAGACAAACACAGAGCCAAGGCACAAATAAAAATGTAACACAGGGAGATGAGCAATGAGAAACTGCACCAAGTAGAAACGGTGAGGGTTCCAGACATTTCTACAGACTTTGATACCTCCCCAAGCCACCAGCCAGGGGTCAGCCCAGATAACAGAGAGAGTCTGCAGAGTGCTAGATCCCAGGCCCACCAACAATCTCTGCTGTGCCAACATCTCCCTGGAGGCATGGAAATGGCAACAGCAAGGGGCCAGGAGAACAAGGTCCTGCCGCCAGCCCTCCCCAGAACTACTACTTCCCATTAGAGTTTAGACACCTCCTTTTCTCTCTAGACCCCAGACTTCCGTAGAATGAGGGAACTGAAAGCAGCCATCCCAGACATCTACCTGACATCCTAGGAGTTTAAGCTCAGAGAAAAGTTGGTCCAGAGGCAAATGGGCACATGGAAGGTCCCAACCAGGCTCAGAGCATCTCCTCCCATTCAGTAAAAACTGCCCAACGGGTAATTGGACGTTCAGTCTTTGGGTTCCTTCTTTGCTAATTTCACCCCTCAAAATATTTTTAAGGCACACACAATCTTTTAAATACTTGGAATGGGTGCCCGTATTTTATACACAGGAAACGATTAGCTAACCCCGAGTAGAGACAGAGACAGAGACAGCCTTTCCCATTCGACACAATCCCCACCTGCTCCTCTTCACGCACCTGGCTGGCCCTGCGATTTGAGTGTGCAGACCCTCCGATAAAGGTAATAATACAAGTCACAATATAGAGTTGGCATTAGACCACACTATTTCTCCACAAAGGAATAGAATGCAATCTTACCTCTTATTTATAGCCACCACTGAAAGGGTTTACCAAAAGCCAGGTACCGTACTAGGCACGTCACATGTATTATTCCACTCCCATTCTTCCCTTGGATGACACACAGGCTTAGGGCCCAGAGGTCAACAGAAGGGTGGGATTCAAACCAGACTCCATGCAACCTTCTAGTTCATCCAAAATTGAGCAAATATAAATCGGCTTGGAAATGTCTGCTAACCAGTTTTATCATCAGAGGACCTCCACCAGCGGACAGTTGCCACGTGCATCAAGAAGAGACCTGATTTTGTCTTGCCATTTGCGACGACATGGATGGAACTTGAGGGTATCATGCTTAGCGAAATAAGTCAATTGGAGAACGACAACTATCATATGATCTCCCTGATATGAGGAAGTGGAGATGCAAGATGGGGGGTTAGGGGGTAGGAGAAGAATAAATGAAACAAGATGGGATTGGGAGGAAGACAAGTCATTGAGGGAGACAAGCCTCAACTGAGGGTTGCTGGGAAACAGGGGTTGGGAGAGGAGGGTGGGGTTATGGACATTGGGGAGGATATGTGCTATGGTGAAGTGTGAGTGTGAGTGCTGTGAAGTGTGTAAACCTGGCGATTCACAGACCTGTACCCCTGGGGATAAAAATATATGTTTATTTAAAAAAAAAAAAAAAGAAGAAGAGACCTCATTTTGACCAAAACCATGGCCTCAACTCTTTGTCTACTAAGCTCTTTATAAAAAAAAAAAAAAAAAAAATTTATTTATTTGACTGATAGAGTGAGAGAGAAAAAGCCCTAGCAGGGGGAACGGTAGGTAGAGAGAGAAGCAGGCTCCTCGCTGAGCAGGGAGCCCAAAGCAGGGCTCGAACCTAGGACCATGACCAGAAATGAAGGTAGATGCTTAACCCACTGAGCCATCCAGGACCCAGGGGCCCCTGTCTACTACCTCTTGAAAGATGTGAAGAGAAAAGATTCTCCAAAAGTGACCAGAAAATCCACTCAAACATGGACAGACCCATAAAGCCAGGAGGATCCTGTTTCAGTCTTTCAAGACATGCTGAGATCACGGTGTCAGGAATTCAGATGTCACTCAGAAGGCTTGAAGCACAAATTTAACAGCCAAACAAACACAAGCTCTCTGCTATGAAGAACAGAGGTGAAAGCATCATAAATGATTTCAGCTCCTCACACTCCCTGTTTTCTCCCCTGTTGTGGGGAGTGCGCATTCCACAGAACCAAGGAGAGAATCCTGCCTTCCCCCATGCACCCCGTCCCCGAAAATTCGCCTCTCATCTGGACACATTTTTTATATCAAGTTCTTCCAGGGAGTATCCAGAATGCAGGAGGAATTTGTAATGGCCCTGAACTCGTGTGATTTCATATTTATAACTTCATCTCCCATGAAGCAAAAAAGCAAAACGGAATCCCAAGGTTAAAGGGATGATTAAACAGATTTTTCCACTAGGGTTTACACACCCATGCGTGAGGAATCCTGTGTTTCAGCAAAAGACTCCCAACAGAGGGGAGACCGAAGGGTCCAGGCGGTCTCTACAATCTTCAGATGGACTCCCTGTGAGATAGTGTTGTTTACTCAAGGGAAACATGCTGACCAATGTTGTAAAAAAAATAAATAAACATCGAGCATACTCGTTCTCCGCTCGCTGATAAACCACAGCAAGTTAGCTGAAAGGAAGTGCCTGAACTGTGGCAACTGCGATTCTCAAAGGTTCTCAGAAGCAGTCTTCATAACAGCAGCACCTAACCCGCTACCCCCAAACCCCAAAGCCTAGTCCACTTGGCATCCTCAGGAGCCATCCAGGCCCCGGCTCTCTGCCTCTCTCCGGGGGGCTGAACGCACGCGTGCTACACAACCACCAAGGCTGTGTCCAGGCCTTACCTGCTTACTTTTCCAGTTCTGCCCCAGAATCACAGTAGAGCTCATTTTCAGGGCCCTG